>NW_026719956.1:0-10311 GCF_029784015.1 Lycium ferocissimum
TTTTTCATGATTTTCAACTTTCCAATACTACAATTTGGTCCCAAATTTTCCTAATTGTTCCATACCAACAAATTCATGAACAACTTATGTCTCAAAATAAAATCGAAGGTCAAAAGTCCCGACTTTGCGTCCCGGAATGGTTTTGTCTCTAGCTTATCATAGTTAAACCGGATTGTCCCAACGTACGAAAATGCGGGACATAACAACTCAGGTAGCATAGGAGCTACCATTCAGAGTTCAGCGGTCTTGTCGCTAGTAGTCGAAGTGAAAGAGCGACAATACAAAGATTTCATGTTAACTCATTGCAGAGATACACTCCCTCAGAAGGAGAAGTCGTCGTTCGAAATTTCTGGAGATGGAGTTCTCCCGATGCTGCAGGCATGACAATGTGTTCCCGACGTGGCAGGATTACGCCACCAAATAATGAGAGAAGCCCATTATTCCCATTATTCTATTCACCCAGGAGCAACAAAAATGTATCATGATCTTAAAAATATATATTGGTGGAATGAGATGAAGAAAGATATAGCGAAATTGTAGCACAATATCCTAACTATCAACAAGTGAAAATTGAGCACCAAAAGCTGGGCAGATTGATGCAAGCCATAGAAATTCCAACTTGGAAAATGGGAAGTAATTAACTTGGACTTCATTACAGGTTTACCTCGTTCCCAACATAAGTATGATTCTATATGGGTAATTGTGGATAGACTCACGAAGTCAGCCCATTTTCTTCCAATCAGAACTACATATTCAGTAGAAGATTATGCAAAGCTGTATGTTAAAGAGATAGTACGACTTCACGATGTCCCAGTATCTATTATCTCCAATAGAGGGACTTAGTTTACAGCTAATGTTTGGAAATCTTTCCAAGAAGGTTTGGGGACTCAGGTGAGTCTTAGCACGACATTCCACCACGGCAGCGAGGAGACAAGCGAGCGTACCATTCGTACTGCGGGAGGATATGCTACGGGTACGTGTATCGGATTTTGGAGGTAGTTGGGATGATCACCTACCACTTATTGAATTTGCTTATAATAATAGTTATCATTCTAGCATCTAAATGGCACCGTGAGGCTTCATATAGGCGAAATTGCATCTGGTGGGTGGTTCGAGATAGAGACTAAATTGATAGGGGCCGGACTTGGTCCAAAGAAGTATAGAGAAAGTTAAGCTCGTACGTAATAAATTATTAACAGCTCAGAGTCGTCAAAAGTCCTATGCGGATAATCGTCGAAGGGACTTAGAGTTCCAAGTGAAAGATTGGGTATTCTTAAAGGTATCGCCGATGAAGGACGTAATGAGATTTGGCAAAAAGGGGAAGCTTAGTCCCCGGTACATTGGACCTTATGAGATTATATGCAAGGTAGGCAAAGTGGCTTACAAATTAGATCTACCTTCTGATTTGGAGTCAGTTCACCCAGTTTTCCATATATCGATGCTTCGTAAGTGCATTGGAGATCTGTCTAGAGTAGTACCAATAGATGATGTCCAAGTTACTAAGCAATTGTCATATGAAGAAGTCCCCATTGCCATTTTAGATAGGCAAGTACGAAAGCTCAGAACCAAAGAGGTAGCTTCAATTAAAGTCTTATGGAAGAATAATAATAGAGAGGAAATGACTTGGGAAGTCAAGAAGACATAAAATTCCTATGCCATTTATTTTCACCGCCGTAGAGACTCGGCAGGACGCCATTATCCCGAGGTATGTAATGCTTTTCTTGATGTTTTCCTGGTCGTGCGTGGCCATGGTTATTATCGTTGTTGTTGTAGCCCTATGAGGCGATATATTTTGGGTTGCTGTGCAGGATGGCAGTGCTATATTATAGGAGAAACTCTAGCAAAATTTTAATAGAATTCCCAAGAACCTAACATTCGAGGACGAATGTTCTTAAGGGAGGAAGAATGTTACACCTCAGAAAATTTCCGTATATGTTGCCTTGTGGATAGACTAATGTGAGATTAAGGTGATTGTGAAATCCTTATGAGATTAAGGGAAGTATTGGATAGCTTCGGTTTCATACTATAAGATTTCGAAGTTATACAAATATGTGAAATGCAGTTCAACGAAGGAAGTGAAATATAAGTCGTGTTCGGAAAGGTTTTGCTATGATTGAGCTAATAATTATTTTTGTGATGTCTTGAAGGGCTACTAAATGGCCTATTTTATGGTTAATTAAGTATTATATAAGTGCCAAGAAGGTTCCACTAGGATTAGAAGTCAAACGAATCAACGAGAGAAAGTTCCGAACAACTGGGAGTTATACGACCACTTATACAGTCTGTATAACTTTATACGGTCCGTATAAGAGGGGTCCGTATAACTCAACCTTTACACAAAGGGTTAATTCCATAGTGGTGTTAGACGGTCCACTTATACGGACCGTATAATATTGTACGGACCGTATAAGTGGGTCGTATAAAATCCACCGGGCAGATTTTTAAGTTTTGTATAAATAGATGCCCTTGGTTCTTATATTTCATTTTTCATCTTCTACAAGTATTGAGATCTCAAAACCCTTCTCTAAACTTATTCCACCCCAATCCAAGAGAAAACAAAGATCAAGAGGCAAGAATCAAAGTGTTCATACGTTAGAAGGTTTCCTAGGGTTTGTAGACTACAAGAGATTCTTGAGTATTAAAGCTAGGGTTTTCACATAAGTTCATAGCTGCTCCAAAGCTCATTCCCATGAGATAAAAGGTTAGTTTTCATGCTTATTTCATGCTATCATGAATGCTTAGTTGTTGAAGAACTTGGGTTGAAGAATAGAGTAGAAAATGAGGGCTAAATGTAACTTTTGTGATGTTTTTAAGTAGTGAGCTAAATTGAGTCATGATTGCTAGTATAATATGGATATAATCTTGTTATGGAACGTAATAATGGTGATAAAGAAGCATTATATGAAAATGTGCTAAAATGAGTATGAAGTTGCTAGTATGAGTTGAACATGAGGGTGAATATTGAAGGCTTAGTGTAATGTGATTACTTGATTTGGATATTATGAGTGTATTATGGATGTTATTGTGGTTGTTGGGAGTTGCTTTGTGATATGGTGGAAGTTGACGAAATAGGAAAATGCTGCCCAATTTTCATTAGACTATGAATTATTCCAGTTTGAATTTAAGAGTATCATTAAGGCTTAACCATGGTATGAATCCTTCTAAATGTAGATTATTCAAGCTTCAGCGGTGAACGTTAGATAGTTAAGAAGACAAAGAGGTATCTAAGGCTAACCCTTCTTTCAATAAGGCATGGTTCCTTGGCTATATATATCCTTTCATGAGATCTATAATGTCCTCCAAATGATTCTATCTCTAAAGCTACTAAAGCTCATGATCCTCGATACTTTCATGATTTCATTGCATCCTTTATATGATAGTTGATCCTCCAAGGATAGACATAACAAAAACGATAATGGTAATGATGTTGATGATACTTATGGACTCTTCAGTATACGTGTCTAAGTATGTATGACTATTATGTAACACCAAGCTTATATGGCCGGGTATGATATCTATTGCGCGCACACCACTGCAGTTGGGTACGGATGACACTGAGCCTCGGTAGGGCTAGGTATGTATAATCACCAAGCCTTGTCGGCTTATATTTTGTATATCATTTTGATAGCCTCGTCGGCTTATGTACGTTGATATGGGTATAGTTGTTAATGATGTTATGAATGTATCGTTTCCCAAGAAGATTAGCACGAATGACGGATAGAAATTATGATTAAGCTATGTGGCCTACCTAGATGTAAATTTGGATGTACGATAAGATGTGCCCGGTTGGGTTAGCACCGGGTGCCCGTCATGGCCCTCCGGTTGGGTCATGACTAAAGTGGTATCAGAGCGCTTCCGTCCTAGGGTGTGTCTACGAGCCGTGTCCGAGAGTCTTATTTATGGGTGTGTTGCGCGCCACGCTTATAAACAGGAGGCTGCGGGCATTTTAGGAATGAATGACCTTCTTTCTTCATAAGATCGTGCGATAGAGCCATGATATAAGGATTTCTCCTTCCTTAAACTGTGTATTGTGTATTTCAGAGATGCCTATAAAGAGAAAAGCTACGGCAGCCCAAAAGGGAAAGACAGTGGCAAGAAAGCGGGCTGAAAGAGCACCGCCAACGGTTGTAGAGGAAAGTGAGTCCCAGAATGCGACTCAATCTCAGTCCTCTCATTCAGTATGTTCCGAGAGCGCGAGGAGCCTCGCTCCCGTGTCAGCACCTCTAGCTCCTCCACCTAGATGCTTCGGCCAAGATGTAAAGAGTGGCCATTCATTTACTTATCGGTTGGTTGCCGCCCGCCCCGACTCAACGGCAAGGTACGGTCAAGGTGATAGGGCTGTTAGTGCAGGCGTGATTTTATTAGCTTGAACCCTCCGAAATTCTTCAGGTCAAAGCCGGATGAGGACCCTCAGAATTTTATTGATGGGATGTTGAGGACCCTTCAGTTAATGCATGCTTCATATATTGAATCGGTGGAGTTAGCATCCTATAGATTGAGGGATGTCGCGGTTCATTGGTATACGGTTTGGATGGCTTCATAGAGAGCCAATGCACCTCCCCCGGTATGGCAAGAATTTTTGGATGCCTTCCTCTGACATTACTTGCCTCCAGAGGTTCAGCGAGCTAGAGCCGATATGTTCTTGAATCTTAGGCAAGGAAGTACCTTAGAGTATAGCCTCCGCTTTAATTCTTTGGCTAGGTATGCTTTGGCCATGGTAGCGGATATGGGTGATCAGTGAGACAGATTGCATGGGCGACGGGTCAGTGAGACAAATTGCCTGGCTGACTGGTCAGTGAGACAGATTGCCTGGCCGACGCCGAGATGAGATGGTCGCGAGATATATATATATATATATATATATATATATATATATATATATATATATATTTGTTGCCTAGCCACTTGGTCAGTGAGATATATAATACTATTACATTGCATTTCATATGAGATGGATCAGGTGAGATGTTCAGGACATTCCTTGGCCTCCAGATTAGATTGTTTTCAGTTCAGTTTCAGTTATTCTATTGCCTTACGTACTCGGTACATTATTTCATACTGACGTCCTTTTTGCCGGGAGCGCTACATTCATTCCTGCTGGTACAGATAGACAGACTGACCGACCTTCCTAGTAGACAGGACTTGATATCAGCTGATTGGTGTGCTCCCTTTGTCCGGAGTTGCCAGGTCTATTTGGGGTCTTCCTTTTGCATTTATAGACATGATGGGTAGGCCGGGCCCTGTCCTGACCATGGTACAGTTATGCTTTCTCTAGAGGCTTGTAGACGAGTCCTGTATATAGTGTGCTCGTGTGATAGCCTTGTATATGTTTATTTTGGTAGTGTTGGTTGTACGACCATAGCAGCCTCGTCGGCTTGCTCAGTTATATATATATGTATGTTTAGGGTGTGTCTGCCCTGTTCAGATGAGATAGCCAATGTTTATGTATATCCAGATTATGGCCTTGTCGACTGGTCGGTGTTGTCTGTGTGCAGGTAGGCCCTATCGGCCTAAATTGAAGGTTACTCCTCCAGAGTTACATATTTAGAATGGTTCGCTCGGGCCTAGTGTGGCACCGAGTACCAGCCACGCCTCTCTAGATTTGGAGCATGACAAACTTGGTATCAGAGCAGGTCTGTCCGAGAGAGTCTACAATCACTGTACAGTAGGGTCTTGCTCATGGGTGTGTAGCGTGCCACCGTTATAAATAGGAGGCTTCGGGGAATTTAGGACGGTTACCCTTCTTTATATCCTAGATCGTGCTATAGAGCTGAGTCATAGGGTGTAAATCTTCAACCCTGACCTCTGTTATTTTACAGTTTGACGATGACTCTTTCAGAAACGACTACGGGTGATTTGAGGATTGCAATTATAACGGGGGAAAAGAAAAGGAGTAATATTAAAGAAGAACCTAGAGTGGAATCTGTGGTTAGACAATGGGTTAAAATTGTGAATATGTTGATAGTATGGTGGAAAAAAAGATATTGTCACGACCCGACTAGGGGCCATAGCAGGTACACGGAGCTGACTACGAAGCACCATATATCCTTCTAGCTATCATACTCATAAACACACACAAACATAACTCTCAAAGTAAACTTACTATGAAATGGTCACCAATACCACCCAAATTATACACATAAAATAAGTATAGGCCCACAAGACTACAAAAATGATGTACAAAATATACACTGGAAAAGTCTCATAACATCTACAACCCACATATAAGTATCTACGAGCCTCTAACTGAAGTACTAAAGTCATAAGGACGGGACAGGACCCCACCATGCCCCAAATATGTGCACAAAAGAATATACCAATAAATAGCACTTCTGGAGTAGTGGAGTGCTCCTGGGTATGCTGATATGACTCCTAAGGATCCGCACCGTCTCCCTGTGAGCATGAACATAGCATCCATAAAAGAAAAGGACGTCAGTACGAATAATGTACTGAGTATATAAGGCATATATGATAACATGATAAGGAAGTATAGAAAGCATAAGAAGAAAGGATAACTGTAACTGCTTGCCTCTTGAGGCGGATTCATGCATGCATACTCTTACCTTTAAAACACATCACACATGCATACATAAACTGTCTGGATCAAAAACATCATTAGCCCGCGTTCGGGGTAATCATCTTGTCATGACCCAACCCCGTAGGCCGTGACTAGCGTCCGAATCGGACACTCGTACGCACTAGGCACTCAGAATTAGCAGACTAACTCTCATAATCATACATAATCGCATATAGCCTCAGATTATCATAAAATATTCAACATATGTCAGAAAAGCCGGCTAGGCTGTCATAATTTACAGAATCTCGAAATATGCACAAAGGCAAGCCGACTAGGCTGCCGTGGCGGGTGGACCGCCCAAAACATACAACACACACACATAGCTGTACAGATATAGCTCTACCCACAGACATGTCCACAGACCTCTAAACAGAGTAATAAAATCATATGACGGGACAGGGCCCCGTCGTACCCCTGAATAAATATGTACATATGCATCAGAAAAGTATATATACCAAAATATCGGCTCCGAACGAAGGAGCACTCCCGAAAGAATAGGTGTCCTAGGCGGGTGGATCACCAAGCCGAGCGTCCGTACCGCGGCATGAAACGCAGCCCCCGAAGAAAAGGGGGTCAGTACGGAATATGTACTGAGTATGTAAAGCAGAAATACAGAACCATAATAACAAAATACAGAAAATAGATGTGATATGAAAAATGTCAAAATATTTAATTAAAATATAAATCATGCATAGGCTCTTAGAACGATGGTCGCCCGCCTGTCGATGGCGCCATACCACAGCATCACACCAGAAAGTTTCATATCTCCGTAACCCGGCATATCCCCGTAACACATCATAGCCAACCATAACACCATACACAGCATAACACCAAATATAAATGGAACCCGGCTCTCTAGCGAGGAGCTCGGTGAGCCATATCACAACATCACACCGGAATATAACATAGCGCGCACGAAATATAACCGGCCCGGGATCCGGTGAACGAGGTAATAACCATAAGCACGAGCGGAGTCGTGAGTAACCATATGCATAAAAATCATAATCATAACTCATTAAGTAAGTAAGAAATCCATATGCGGAAGTCAAAGTGAAAATAGTATTAAATTTTTCCGAAAGTCATTAAGGATAAGCATAGAAAGGCCGCGGGCCCCACGGACGGGTGCCGTCCCCATCCGAGCCCGACTACGAGAGTTAGGGGAATGTTATGTCTTATGAAGTTACCTATTATGTTTCGGGGCGATCCGAGCTCATCGGCAAAAGTTACGAGCGTTTGAAGTTCGGAACCCTTTTGTAGCAAAATTCTTTATAAGGCTTTTGAAATTCAATCTTTTGAACACATAAGAACCTTAGCTTGGTTACATTAAAGAGTAAATCTGTAAGAATGAGTAAGGCACATATCTAAGCTCGGATCCTAAGAGCGGAATTACCCCGAGGCTCGGGTCATAGCCTAGTAACACTAAGACATGCCAAAGAAGAGAAAGTGACGCCTTACATACCTCGTCCGCTCGCAAGCTAAGTCAAGCCTCAACTCTCGGATGCTCCAAGATCTACATAACACCAATATACCAAACATTAGCCATAAGCCTTTAGGCACTCAATTTCAATCGAACATTAAATTCTACAGAAACTTCGGCAGCATTTCCCCTATAAATACACCAACCCCGAGATTTCAACTCGGCTAATTTCAACAACAACCAAACCAACAACCAAACTACAACATCAATAATCAATTCACAATGCATTCCAACATTAATAGTTCTTTCTACATGACTTATAATATACTCATTTCAACTACTTACGTTCAATCTTATATCCGCGGTTATACATTCGATTACTAATCCAAAACCTTCCACACAATATTCAAGAACGTCTTAAAGAATTCGCACAATTTTTCAAACAATCCAAACATTGTTCCAATTTACCCGAAATTGCCCCCAAACCCGAGAGCAACACTACTCACATTCCTTTCTTCCAATTTCATGAATTACACTAATAATCCATGCATTAACAATGCCATTCTCTTAAGTACAAAATTTTACATTAACGTACCATGACTTCCAAAACAGTCCGCAACCATCACAACATTAACTTAGATCATCCAAAAGCTCATTATTGATATAGAATGCGCAACGACAACAACTAAAGCATTAAGTAGCATTCACTCATCCTTGGCACAAACATGGCCTATATTCGTCCATCTTCATACACACACATATATGTAATTCCCATTCATTCAACACCTACAACAACAAGGAAATATGCTACATATAATTCAATCTCCCAATTCTACATAACATTGCATATGCACTGCCACAAGCCATGCATATTCCATGTTCACGGTTTGGCTCCCAACACCTAGATTTCATGAATTTCATTCATATTTACATACTACAACATGCCCACACCATTCACAACACATAAAAGAGAATTAATTCTTACCTTTTCTTCTTCACTTCACACGTTAGCTAAGGCTTCCAAGAGTGAAAACGGATGACTTGATGATTCAAACAACGACTCCACGTTAACAAGCACCCTTGAATTAGTTGTTTTGCTAGAAGAATCAATTTTTTTGATGGAAGCTTCTTGGTCTTGAAATTTGCTCTCTATGGCCGAATGCTTGCCCTTCCTCTTTCTCTCAAAGTTTCTTGAAAATTCTCTAAGGCAAGAATGAAGAGAAAGATAACTTAGTCATCTTTTAATTTGCCATAAAAAAATATATTCATGTGGCCATGGGCCACAACTAAGGTGGCCGGCCACTTTGGCCCTTAAATTCCCATAATTTACAAGTTTCCTTAATTCATTTTTGGCCCAAAATGTTTCCTTTATACTTTCATGCTACTAAGGTCATTCACCCCTTATCTTTTTAAAACAAAATCGTGATTAAAAATCCCGACTTCATGTCCCAGAATAGTCTCGTTCCTAACTTGTCATAATTCACCCATATTGTCCCGTTGCTCAAAATACGGGATATAACACATCTCACACCGCCCACTAATGGTGCGGCCATCATCATCCATAAGCCGCCCGCCTTAGCGGTGCTGCCCGTGCCATATAGACACAGTTTAATCATCATCATTTACTTAACATGAAGCATGCATAAGAGCTCAAGTAAAATCTGTAACTCTATTGAAGTGACGTAAGGTCAGTAATCTCCGACTATATTATGGAATAATCATAATCGTCACGTCTCACCTTGAAGGAGCTAGCATTATAAGGAGAGACTACCAACGATGAATAACATCAAGGAATCATGTAAAAATCATGGACATCATAATAGCATCATATCATGAGCTTTAAAATCTCTGGACATAGATTCATCATTATCATCATCATATTCATAACACATCTCTTAGCTTTATCTCATGAGAAGCTCTTAGTAAGCATGGACTCGTAATTTTCGGAATGTAAGAAAATCATGGAAAGATAGAGGGAATCATGTCTTAGAAAAGAAAGGACTAGCCTTACATACCTTCACGTCTCCTCAACAACTAGCGTTCTCCTTCCAAGTTGGCGATTCTACATTCAAGAGAATTCGTATGAAGATTAGATAACCGGAAACATACTTAGGCCTCAACTAAAACAACTAAGGGCTAACAAAAATTGGGCAGTGCTTCCACTGTTTCAACAACCTTCTCTATCTAATAAACAACTCCTAAACATCAATAATAGCACCCACGATATTACAATCGATAAGCTTCATCAAGTTAAACATTATTCAATTCCCAACATTCCCTTTCAAAGTCACCCATAATCATAATTGCAACACAACCT
>NW_026719957.1:0-22026 GCF_029784015.1 Lycium ferocissimum
TGTGCTTTATTGTTGTACCTTGCTTGAGCCACATTGGTTGAAAAAGAATAGGTCAGATCGAGTCAAGCAAGACCCAAATCTGACAATTCGTTATTGATTCAAGATAATCTGAGCTGTGTGAAGGCTTACAAAGGTTAATTTTTAGAGAAAATAGGTTTGTCCCACATCGTATGTTTAAGGCTTTGAACGACTTTTGGGGTTCGATAAATAGAACCCCAACACTGTGAAAAAAAGGAGAAGAGGACAAAAAAGGAGGTTTCTAGAGTTTGAAAAAATTCTTGAAACCTCAGAGCCATGATTTGAGAATTAAAACTCAAAAGTCTAAGCTCACAGTAAAATTTTAAAGATTTGTTTTTTTTTTTTGGTTCTAGGGTTTAAGTCTTGTTTCAGTTCTAAAATATTCACATTTTTCTTTCATTTTCTGTGTGGTTTTGAGTTGGGGTTTGGAAGCACAAAGGCTCCAAGTTCAACTCTTGACAAAGTCTGCGCAACAAAAAGGTAACACTTTATCATATTATTTCCTTTACTTACCTTTTAGTTTGGATGACAATATGACTAAAGTAGAAATATGGTTAATTTATGAGTATTGTTGTGTTTAGTTAGCTTGCCTTAACATTATTTTTTCTTCAACTTGCTTGTCTGGACTATTGAGCATTGTTGATTTGAGCTATGTTAGTTCTGAAGTTTTCTGTGATCACTTTCCTGTTATCTTCCTTGAGTGTTAGTTTGATAAAAGTTGTAAGAGTGAATGTGTTTAGTTTAAGTTAATCCTTGATGAATTATACGGGTCTGTGGTTGTGTGTAGTGGATATGTGATCATGGTTACTAAGTAGTACTTTGTAAACCAAGTTTACTTAGAACCAGTAGCATAATAGTTCATGCCTTTATCTGAATCATTGAGTAAGATTGAATTAAAAGTAAGAATAGGAGAAAGAATGTTGAAGTGAGCAGAGGTTTGGAGAGACACTGCTTGTAGTCAGGATTTAGAATTGGTTATGATGTTGAAGATGGATTCTGAGTCATTTGTCACTTAAAAAAATGATGATAGTGGAAGTATAAAGGCATATGTGTTTCTCCAGTCCTAGTATGAATATTTTGCTTGGTCATTAGATGCTTGAACTAAATTTTTATTAGTCACTAATTAGAAATAGGCTAAACATGTTTGAATTATAGTAATTGGTCCAACAGTAAGTGTTAACATACCCAATCATGAAATGATCTCTCTACATGGTCTCCTGAACTGATGGGATTAAGTGTTTTTTTTTTTTTTGTGAAGTTTTTCTAACTTTGAGTGATTGTGTGTCATCCTCACAAAAGAAAAGTGTTAACTAATCCTTCATTCCTTTGATGTACAATCAAGGACACCTACCTTATCTTGATTTAATCTTGAGAGATAAAAGGGCTAGGTGAGAAAGAATAAAATTGGCAAATCTTTTTTTAATTGTTTATAAAATTCCTTTGAGAATGAGCTTATCTGTGTAGTGTTATGGTCATAACTGGAATTAGATGTAATAGGAAAGAAGTCTTGACCCCTTGGGAATTGTAATACATATGTTTGTTTGCTTTTATCTTTGTTTGTTTGTACATCACGTAGTTCCTAAAATAAAGGGTCACATGTTTGAGGTGTTGCATTAAGAATAGAAGATTGAATACCTAATCTTTAGGAAGCTTCTGGTGATGTCACTTGGTTTAGGATAGGGATAGAGAAGGAGAGTTTTTTTCCTGGGGAGTAAAAGGCCACTACTTGAACTGTTTTTCTTTATGGGAATTTCTATGACTTGGCTAGATAGAGCCTGCATAATGACAGGACCTGCTGAGTATTCATGCTAGTATATAATTATTTTTGTGAAGATTGAAATAAGTTAATGAACCCTCTAGCAACAAGTTGACTCAAGTTAAAACTCAATTCAAAGAATGTGGTAATCACTTTTAAATTATGCTTAGATGGACACAACCCTGCCTTACTATCATCATTAGTTGTTTGATTTCCTTTCTTTGAATACCACTATGTCCTGAAATAGATAATTAGATTCAAAAAGATTTGGTTCTGTTTAGCTTTGCCATGCTTGCCCAGATTCCTAATTGGTTATACTACACTATAATGTGATCCTGCACATGCCCTTTTTGTAAGTAAAATGAATGCTTTGGTTTAGTTGTATAGATAAACTTGCTCAGTTATGTATGAGGACTTCATATGTGTTTTGTTGGTTGCCATTTATGTGAATTGCCCTGGGCTCTCCCATGAACTTAGAGGCTTGCAGCTAGCTTCCATCTGCATCACGTTAACTTAATTCAAGCCCGCTTTATACCACCCCCATACTTGTTTATGTTATGATTGTTTGGTTCAGCTCATATTTGGTCACATGGTGTCTATATGTACTACTTTACCTTTGTTTAACTCATGTCTAATTTGTCTTGGTCCTAGTTTATCAAAGTATTACACCTGCTTTGGATCATTAGTTCCTTCTCTCCATATTCTTCATTTGTTCCTATTTAGTTTATGGCGATCCAATAATATATGCATTAGACTTGTCCTATTTATTCCAAATATGTATGTGGATATGTAAGTCTATGTCCTCCATGGCTGTGTTGGTTGGGAGAAGCAGTTTAGCGGGGAGGCTTGGTTTGAACCTTCCCCAGGTGACCAGCCATCTTTGGAGGTTCATGAAACCTCTTGAAACTTGTGCAGTATCAGGAATAAGAGGGGTGATGACTTTGCTTCCCCACCACCCAAGTCTTTTGAGATGATTTAAAGAGGGGCATGGAAGTACATATGCATACTACATGGATTTGTGAATAAATAGGTGTCACGCCCCAAGTTAGAAGTGGTGTGACCGGCACTCGATGCCAAACTAGGCCCGAGCGAACCACTCAAAACCTGAAACTCTAGAGGAGTAACCCCCAACCTGAACTGATAAGGTCTAGCTGCACATAGATAATACCAACAAGCCGGCGAGGCCGCAAACTGGATATATATAAATAAATACTCACTATCTCGTCTGAACTGGGCACACACACCCAAAATATATGTACACAACTAAGCAAGCCGACGAGGCTGCTATGATTGTACAAAGCCAACAATAGCCAAGCAGACATATACAAGCCGACTAGGCTATCACATAGACACACTATGTACAAGACTCGTCTACAAGCCTCTAGGGAATGTGTGACTGTACCATACAATCTGTAATAAAAAAGGAGAGACTCTAAGGACCTGGTAACTCCGAACAAAAAAGGAGCTCGCCAATCAGCTGATATCAGATTCTGCCTACTCGAGAGGTCTATCAGTCTGTTGATCTGTACCTGCCTGCATGAATGCAGCGCCCTCGGCAAAAGGGACGTCAGTACGAAACAATGTACCGAGAATGTAAGGTAACGATAACTGAAATTGAACTGAAAATAATACAATCTGGAGGCCAAAGAATTCTCAGAAAATCCCTCTGATCTGTCTCAAATGAAATGCAATACAATGATATCTTATGTCTCACTGACCAAGTGGCCAGGCAACTGTAAAACCTCACTGACCCGTCGGTCAGGCAAATCTGTCTCACTGACCAAGTGGCCAAGCTAAATAAAATGTCTCACTGACCAAGTGGCCAGGCTAAATAAAATGTCTCACTGACCAAGTGGCCAGGCTAAATAAAATGTCTCACTGACTAAGTGGCCAGGCTAAATAAAATATATGTATATCCTGTATGTGCAAAAGAATACCGATATTGTAACATGTCTCTTCTGTCTCTCTATGAACTCAAGGACATAGGAAGGGGATAGAGCCCCTAAGAAAGAATAACAGAACACTCAGAAATCATGCAACAATATGACAAGCTCTACTTAGACAATTCCTGGTTACAAAGTTATTACGCTCTTACCTTATATGGAATCATGCCAAGAAAAGAAGGAACATTGTTAACACACCTTTTGGGTCTCCTTACTACTTAACGCTTATCCTCCCATGCTCGTAAATCTACATTCAAGAGAATTCATACTATTGTTAGGCTTATCATCATATGCTTGTCTTAAGCCTTCAAACTAATTCCTCTTAGAATCTGCCGAAATTCGGGCAGCATCTCCTCTGTTTATATCCCTAGCCTAAAATCAAAATACCAACAACCAACAACAACAACAATGACACTAACATCAACAACATCATTCTCAATACCAATATGCTCCATAAAACATCTCACACGATGTTTACCCAATTTCTCAACCAACTAATTCATTATACGACTATTTAACAACTCTATCTTAATAAGTAAACCTAAATCAATATCAATAACAAGAGATTCATACCTTGTTCTTACTAGAAAAAAAATATCTTCAATATTCACCTTGAATCCACTCCAAGATCCACCGCAATACTATACTATAATCACCACTATACGCTATCCGAACCTAAATTCTGATATTTCACTTGATTTGGGCAAACATTTTGTGGGTGGAAGTTGAGGGAATGTTCTAGGGGGTTTGGGATAAGTGTGAGGGGTATATTGATAAAAATAAGGGGTAAACCCCCTTTTTATATTGTTTTGGAGTCGGTTTGCACCGACTCAATTTTTGCCATTCGCATTCACACCACCTTGGGCGTGTTCGCGAAGAGTTGCACAGTGGCTTCCCTTCGCGTTCGCGCCACTCCCAGGCACGTTCGCACAGGGTTAATTCCTGCTCTAGCAATCCATCTTGAAATGCTCATAACGTTTGATTCCGATACCGAATCGACACGCGGTTTGTTGCATTGGAAACTAGACTTCCTGAACTTCAATTTAGGCTTTTGTTTTACTTCAAAACTCCTGATATCCTAGGAGATATTCCTTTCTCAAGTTAGGCCAAATCCTTCCATGACCTATTACCTGAACTTAACCCTCATAACCATAAGATAGGCGTATATAATCTCATATATCCTCGAAAATAACTCCAGTGTTTACAATTGAACCGCTAGCATCTAACAAATTTCAACATACAAAACTACAAGGTGTAACAATAGGGCATTATGTTTGTATGTGTGTACAGTTATGCATATGATAGGACTTGTGAATAATTAGGATGTTGTGTATGTATGTGTGTATAGCTATACATATGATAAGATCTGTAAAATATTAAACTAACCGGGGCCTTTGTTTCTTTCCCTCTTCACTACATGAAATTCTTTCAAAATTACTAAGTCCAAGAAAAAAAAAAAAAAGGAAGCTAGTATATATTTGAAGGCCTAGTCATGGGTGAAAATGACACGAAGGCCCAACCATGGGTAAAAATGGTTATTAGGGGTTTGGTACACCCCTAGTCTATCTTTCCTATATTATTTATGTTGTTCCAATTTCCTTAAATGTTGTATTGTATTCATACTTGTAAAAAACCACACTATTATTGGAATCGGTTATGGTTTGAACTAGGCATCTTAGGCAAACGGTGCATATGCCGTGTAGTTGACTCTAGATCCTTAAAACAAATTTTCTGAAAACCCGGAATATGCGTACTGATTTTGTGAACTCAAAGGGGACTAATCACGGTTTCAATGAGTTAACCAATGAGGAGACTAAGAGGTTTTGAGGTCACAATGATGATATTTCGTTTAAAACAAAAGAGGAAAAGTGAATTGAACAAATTCCTTTCAAAATAGACAGGTTTTTCTGGGGTTTGAATTAGCAAAATATAAAGCATTTTGGGCTAGATACCACACGATTTTTAGAAGAAATCGGTTATAGTATTTTGGGGCAAGGCCCGCGTAATTTTCTTTTTAAATAGATTGTGAAAGTACCTTGGGCCAGAGCCCATATAGCCTTTCTTTTACAAACAAAATGGTTAAAATTTTGGGCCAGAGCCCACTTGATCGTTTTTTCTTTTTTTTTTTTAGAAACCAATGGATAAAGAAGTTTGGGCTAGAGCCCACATTTTTTCAAAGGCGAGCGGAAAAGTATTTGGGCCAGAGCCCATATGAATTAAACGGTTAAATAAATAAAACAAACCTCAAAACTGGATTTTCTTAAATAAATGGATCTGGGCCTTACCCAGAAAACGGTAACTCCTTTTATAAATAAAGAATTATTTTGCCATAAAACCCAATTCATTTTCAAAAGAACAAGGTCAATATGCCTAAATTTATGAAAACCTCTTTTGTAAACTAAATGGCCAAAATATATCCGTAATCATAAAGTTTTAGATAAGGACGTTCTAAAAATGTATTAAACAGATTAACCCGGATCATGTGTGAATCAAGCATGAACAAAATTTATTTGCCCCATACTTTAAATGAACTTTTCATCTTCACAAAAACTACTACTATCCTTGTATATGAAAGGAACTAATTGTATCTGGATACTAAATCTGAGCCTAAGTAGCCTTTACCCCATACTTTAAATGAACTTTTCATCTTCACAAAAACTACTACTATCCTTGTATATGAAAGGAACTAATTGTATCTGGATACTAAATCTGAGCCTAGTATTTTGGGGCAAGGCCCGCATAATTTTCTTTTTAAATAGATTGTGAAAGTACCTTGGGCCAGAGCCCGTATAACTTTCTTTTTACAGACAAAAATGGTTAAAATTTTGGGCCAGAGCTCACTTGATCGTTTTTCTCTTTTTTTAGAGACCAATGGATAAAGAATTTTGGGCCAGAGCCCACATGTTTTGAAAGGCGAGCGGACAAGTATTTGGGCCAGAGCCCACATGACTTAAACGGTTAAATAAATAAAACAAACCTCAAAACTGGATTTTCTTAAATAAATGGATCTGGGCCTTACCCAGAAAACGGTAACTCCTTTTATAAATAAAGGATCATTTTGCCATAAAACCCAATTCATTTTCAAGAGAACAAGTTCAATATGCCTAAATTTATGAAAACCTCTTTTGTAAACTAAATGGCCAAAATATATCCGCAATCATAAAGTTTTAGATAAGGACATTCTAAAAATGTATTAAACGGACTAACCCGGATCATGTGTGAATCAAGCATGAACAAAATTTATTTACCCCATACTTTAAATGAACTTTTCATCTTCACAAAAACTACTACTATCCTTGTATATGAAAGGAACTAATTGTATCTGGATACTAAATCTGAGCCTAAGTACCCTATATGTAAAGGAAATACATTCAATTCTTTTCAAAAATGATATGCATAATGACAGACTTTTGCAGGGAACAAACACTAAATAAACAGTTCATGCAAATACTCACACATTGGAATTCGAAGGTCAACCGTATAGTAAGGATCCTTAATACTAAGGTGCCTAATAACTTCCCTAGGGGATCTCCAGAACCTTACCTAGAACTTTGGATTACGAAGGCTTTTTCACTGTGTATGAATAAATCCTTCGCTTGGTTTTCCTAATTTCCTAAAAATTTAGGTGGCGACTCTTTTAAAACAAAGTCTGAAAGAGCACCAACGATTTCGAAGTAGCTTTTCTGAGCGCTAACCCCACCAGCAAAAATGCGAACCGTCACACTGGAACTAGATATTCACAAATATTCACCCAAAAACTTAATTTCTTTAGGTTTTGGCAAATAACTGCTTTGAAACTTTGATCTTCGAGTTTAAGTTAAAATTTTAAAGTATTTTCTTTATTTTGTGGCTGAGTCAGGGGTTTGAGGAGCAAAAAAGATCTCCAAGTTCTAACTCGACCAAAGGCTGCGCACTTCAAAAATGTAATTCCTTTTCCCTTTAGTTAATTTTTTTGTACATTAGTCTTAGTTTAATTTTGTTTTCAGTATAGTCCTAGGACTGTTTGTTAATCATGTTGTTTAGTTATTGTTAGTCTAGATTAGTTGATTATTCATCATGCTTATGTTTTTAACTAGATATATATTCATAGTTTGTATTAATCCCGTTTGTTGTTTAAGTAGGGTTAGAAATGTGGAACCTCTATTTGATTTTGTCTAAGTGTTTACTTGTTTAAATTAGTTCACGTATAGTTTGCTAACCATGCCTAAGTACTTTCCAATGGTTTCTGTTATTATGTAAAAAGTTGTTTACTTGCTTGTTTAAGATCAGAACTTATAGTTTGTTGGCCATATATGAAAAGGCTTACCTGTTTTTCTGGGGTTCATTGCCAACTGTTGTTGTTGAAATGCTAGCGTACACCAGACACAATATGAAGGGACCTGGTTGAGTACCAGTTCCCTTTACAATGCAGTATGTGAAGGACACAGGATGTTTTCGTGGAAAACTCCTGGCTCAAGGGATTAAAAACTATGACCTACCGAAGTAGAATTTCAACTCCACTACACCGAGCAACTTCAGGTAACAACTCCATCATAAGCTAGGAACTAACTCCCATAATCTCTCTGTTATACCCCGTATTTTATACGCTGAATTTTCTTAGTAAGATAGCTGACGTGAAGTTAGTAAGTGAGGTTGTTGTCAAGGTTATAAGGGATTCAACATGATTATTCCACGTGCGCAGGAGTTTAAGTTATGTACAACAAGTATCGGGAAGATTAGAGGCTGAATGAACCAGAAAAACTGAGTATGACAGCTAAGCAGCTCGACGGTTGCAAGTCGACAGACCATCAACCAGTCGACGGATCGTCAACATGAACCGTCGAATAACTCTCTGAGAATCAGAGGCTGCCACCATTCAACAGTTGCGAGTCGACGGTTGGTCGATTGTTCGACGGCCCGTCGATCTGCAGGCGATGGAAATTTACTCTCTCCTATAATTTAAAAGGGCCACGACTTGGAACATTATTTTCACCCAAAAATAGAACTCTCTAGATTCTTCAAGCTCTCTCGACTCTCTCTAACTATCCATACACATCCTAAGCTAAATCAAGTGAGAAACAAGTTTTAAAAACCCTAAGCTAGCTCATAGATGGTGATGGTCCTTGTCTTTAGTTAAAGTTGTGATAGTTTTGGTAGCAAACAACGTTGGGTGAGTTAGGGTTCTTCAATATTAAGGTATGTTCTCTATTTATTTCTTATATTGAGTTGATTTGGAGATTAGTAAGTCGTAAAGGTGAAGGAAATTGTGGTAGGAAAAGTTATGAGACATTGTGTTGTAGTTGTTGATTATGAATGGAATTTGGAAGGAAGTTAACACATTTTAGGTGTAAATTATATATAATTTCTTAAATATGGAATTTTTGACATTGTTGTTGGTATTGTGGATGTTGTTATTGTTGTTTTGGAATTTGGTGGAAGTCAATAAATAGGGAAAATGCTACCATATTCCGCTAGCCCATTTGTTACTCTAGCTTGAACTTATAAGTGTTTCCAAGACTTAACCTTAGTATGAATCCTCTTGAATGTAGATTTACGAGCTTGGGAGGAAAATGTTAAGTAGTTAAGGAGACGTAAAGGTATGTTAAGGGGTTCCCTTTCTTTCTTATGGCATGATCCTATCAATACAAACCCATACTAATGATATCTATAATGTCCTTATTTCTAGAGATACTAGAAACTCATGGTTCTTGATGTTCTCATGATATTGTTGGCACTTGTCTAATGATTATTGATCTTTATCATATGATTATTAAATTTATTCATTGATGTTAATCTCATCTTATGGTTATTATTCCTTCAAGGTGAGATATTCCCATGATGATAGTTCCATAATGACAATCAGAGGTTTACCGACCTAACGTCACTCCGAAAGTTTTGTAGCTTTTATTTGGGCTCTCATGCATGCTTTATATAATTATATGTATGTATTTTATAACACTGACGCCTTTTATAGTCGGCTCGGTAGGCACGTAGATGTGCACACCACTGCAGTGGGCAGGTTATGATGTTACCCCGGCCACGGGATGAACCGGTCGCGGGATGATATGATATATGGATCACGCTGCATGTTTCGCAACACTAACACTTATATTGTATATGTATGAAAAATATTTTTTTAAAGGCTAAGCATGCATGATATCCTCCTTAAGAGGCAATCAGATGTACAGGTTATTTCTCCTATCTCATGCTTCTTTCATACTTTTATTATATTGTTATTCATGTCTTACATACTCGGTACATTATTCGTACTGACATCCTTATTTTTTTTTTACGCTGCGTTCAAGCCCGCAGGTAGGCAGGGAGACGGACCAGAACCCTAGGTGTCACACCCCGATCTTACTAGGGTGTGATGGGCACCCGACCCCGTATTCGGAGCCGAGCGAACCCGCTGACTCTTATTACCTACATACTTTCTTTGGATTCTTAGCTCAAACAAAAATAAAATAAATAGTAATACTTTCAAAATCTTTTATTGCTTGATTAAACACAGAATACGTAAACATAAAGGACTCTGTAACACAATGTACTATGAAAACACATCGGTTAGTGGGACCATTTCCGTCTGACACACTATACCACGACTGCGTCTGCAAAGTCTCTAACTCGAACATGACGTCATAACATAGGACTCTTGACCGGCGACTCTCCGAGCAAATGGAGATGCCAACTGACATTTGGAGAACATACGATATAATGGCTTACGATCGACAAAGGTGTACACAACGCGGCATGAAACGCAGCCCCGAAGAAGAGGGGTCGGTACGAGCATTGTGCGAGTATGTAAAAGGCATGAATAGTAACATAGTATGAAAAGTAGAACATGTCGTAAAAGAGAGTATCACGAACATATGAGACGTATCATGTGTAAATCGCTTTGTACATGTGGAACATATCTTGTAAGAGTATGTAATGTACATATGAAGCATATCGTGTGAAGCGGTAACTTTTGTAAGTGTGAGTGCCTCTTAAGGCGGAATCATGCATGTAATGATGCGGAACGTGCAGCCCGATCCAGATACTATCTTTGCTTGAACGTGCAGCCCGATCCATATACATTTACACATATTATATTCTTTGCGGAACGTGCGACCCGATCCATATATATATCATATTGCCGAGGAACGTTCGGCCCGATCCATTGCCTCATCTCCCGCGTCGGGCATCCGCGTCGGGATGGTAACATTATCAAGCTGATCGGTGGCTATGCGTCTATAGCGCCTCACCTTTCCCATATCCCCATATCCCCGCATACATTTACATATATCATATATATATATCTCATATAAACAGCTTGCATGAGAGCCCAAAGAAGGTCATGTATATATCGGAGTGACGTAAGGTCGGTAACCCCCGATCGTATTATAGAATAATCATAGGTGCTTTGCCTCGCATGAGAGGAACAATTATAAGGTGAAACTTTCAATGAAGAGTAACATCACGGGAAACACAAAATAGGATCATAACACGTATTTCATATACTTTGTAAGCTTAGAATAATCATTATTCAAAAATAACTTGACATTTCGTATCGTCGTATTCATGGTAAAGACATATCCTTGACATGTTCATCATCGTCATCATAAAACCATAGTCGTCGTTTTAGTCGTAAAAACTATCAAAAAGCATTACAAGCTGGGATTTTGGAGAAAAATGAATAATTTTGAAAACATTTATAAACTTTTAAGAAGAAAAGTCATGCTTTAAAATCATAATTTCTAACTTTTGAAATAAGGACGTTATGGGAGCATTTACAATATTACACCATATGATTCATGCCATAGAAGGAAAGAGCTTAGCCTTAACATACATAGCGCTTTTATACTAGCTAAGCCTATCCATCCAACCGTTGCTAGTCTACATTCAAGGCGATTGACACAATCATTAGATTCATTATCATGTGCCTCTAACCTTCAAATACATTTACTTATAATGCGAAATTTAAAGCGTATCTAATAACTACGAATCCGAGAATATGGCAAGTTTGATTCATCCATTAACAACAATCAAAATTCACCCGGCCAAACTATCAACAATACCAATAATTATTCTAGCAACACTTAGACATTCAATTATTCAATTCAATTCACATGACTTTCAAAGCGATTCAATCAACATACTAATCCATCCAACATTTTCCAACTCCAATAAAACCAATAACAATACATTTCCTTTTCTTCCAAATTCATGAAATATAAACCACACATTAACAATATCATTAAATACCAAATATAAGAAATCATACTAACATCACCTTAACTTCTTCAATAATCCCAAACAATTTACACTTCAATTTAAACCATTAAATCTTCATTTAACATCATAGAATCCACAACACAACAACCAAAATACTAAATAAAATTAGCTCATCATACCCCACAGAAACAGCCCCTATACGGCTACACATCAACTTAGACAAACGAATTTATATATGTTATTTCTTAGTTCTAATCCGTTAAATCTTTAAATAAACTTGTTAACAATGAAAAAGGCCTTCATATTACCTTAAGTAGGCAGCCACCACGTTGTCACTCTCCTCCTTGGTTGATTTTTAGCTCAAATTGAAGACAACGACGTCGACACTTTTCTCTTCATGGGCTTCGGAATTCGGGGCTCGGGTTTTGGTCAAAATTGGGTTTTCTTCTCAAGGCTTTTTATATATCTCTCTCAGAATTTTCTGGTTGTTTCAGATCTTAAAATGAGGAGGGAAGGCCTGAAATATCACTTATATAACATGGGTCATGGGCCTAACCCCAGTTGGGCCCGAGTTGGACCTAGCCCAGCTGACCTTTCAGTCTTAAAACGTACATATCTCCTTGTACCGACGTCACCTGGAACCACGACCTATGGTTAGAAAGATAATTCACTTATCTACAACTTATATTTCTTGGTATTTTTCCAAATTCCAAACTTATTATACCGTTTTTGCCTCTCGAAGTCAGGTCACCGAAAACGTTTTCTTAAAAATATTCGTTTGGAGGACTTCCACTTTGATTCGGCTCAAGGGTCCTTCTTGAGTTGTGTTCAACTTTACATGTGTGCTTCATATAACTTGTCACATGTCCCAAAAAAATCACGATGTGTGGGCTCCACCTCAGCTCGCAAATAATTCGACGTACGAAAATACGAGATACAACACTATCAACGTGAGTTTAAATTATGTAGCAACAACATGATTGTCAATTTTTCTTGAGGAAGCACGTGTCACGCTCATGCTCTAAAAATGCGGGGTATAACATCCTCCTCCCCTTTAGAACATTCGTCCTCGAATGTTCAATCGACATTTCCTATAGGCGTCATAATCCTCGGGGAGGGTTCCTTTGTTTAGCCGCTCTTTTCTTTATGCCCGTTCCTCATCCTTTTGTCTTATAATCGAACTCCTTGACCTTTTCATGAGTCCTTGCTCCATGTCATAGGTTTTCTACTTCGCCATACCAACTTGTTATCCCTGTCCTTTCCGGAGTCATTTCTTTCTGTTATTGTTCGTCACCGCACCTTAACGAAAGCCATGTCTTGGTGCGCGGTCTTTTACTTAACGATCGGCTATAAGCTACTTCCTTACTCTCATATCCGTCTCTTGGTACACTCATTGTTACTTCGTTTCTCCCCTTTTTTTTCCCAAGTATCCTGGCGACATGCCGACATACTTTGAACTCTGATTCCAAGCTAATAGGTTTCTTTTTCTGACACTTGATAGTGCTGCGGTTCCTTTTTAGGTCTAATATAATATGGTATCCCCCGCTTTTGGGGCTCTTATATGCTAACCACCTTCGAGTACCTTCTTTTTCTTGCTATTTCTTCATATGGGTCCTAAAGCTCGTGAACTATTCCTTTCTAACACATAGATCTCGCCCTTTCCTAGGTCATCCTCTCGGGCAGTTCTTCCATGCGAGGCAACCATACTAGTATGGCCATACATTTATTCCTTCATATATCTTTCAAGGCCAAAGTCTTATTATATCGTCGCTAAGCTTAATCACTCTTTTTCTTACTTCACATTCCCATTGTCTTAGTCACTATTCTTTCCGCCTTGCTTATCAAAATCGGTCTTCAAACCTCGTACACTCTTTTCTGTTTCCTTTTATCACTTTCTATTCCTTTTCACATGTCTACTTTGAGTCCTTACCCAAACAATCTCGCGCTTTGCCGGTAATTTCTCTCGGGAGCCTCCTTTCGAGGTTTCTTACCTTTCGCCTTCTTTCGACACTTTGTTCTCTTTGTTTTCCACTAACACACTCTCTTTCCTTCCCCACTATCACCATATCAGACCCTCCAGCCTTAGTCCATAACAAAATAATGACAGCTTTCCTTGTAGCACTTATACCGTCCACCCATTTTGTCAACTTGGGCTTCGATTCCGTTACTTGACTAATGCCTTCCTTACCATAGCTTCGATTCGGGACTCACGCATGTCCCCGATACAATCATATCGGGATATCCTACACCTTCATATATATAATTACTATCAACTAACCCAAAAATACTTCCAAACAACTGTTCAAGCCTATCCTATTTCTAGTTGGTGTGATGCACTTCTGTCTCTTCACCGAGCATGTGCCTCGTCTATGCATCTTCTTATGGTCTCCAACCATCCCACATGCTCGATTTCCCTTAGGCTACCCTAACTTCTCATTTGTTTCTTATGTACGAATATGTAGAATTTGCGGGATACTTCCGGGGGTCACCCATCACGAAATTGCTCCCACCTGAGCACGCTTAACTTCGAAACTTTGGTGGAATCCGGTGCCTTAATGCTGATATAATCGCGTCCGCTTTCTCATATGACCTTTATTACATGATTTAAAGCCAGTCGAAGCCTCACAGTTTCCGAAACATTCTCGTAATACGTCCTTTCTTTTACATTTACCGTTTTACCCTTTTCTCTTCTCGATACTCACTTTCTGCCGGTGCATGACTATTTCTGTCGGCGCCCAACTCCACGTAACAGAACAAATATATTCATCCAGTCTCACCTCTTTTGACTTCCATATTATTCCTTGCCTTTTTCCGCCGATACTGGGCGCCTACGGAAATCGACGATTAGCATAAGAAATCTTATTTCCTATGACTTGGATCTATCGCACGATCTAATGACAGAAAGAAGGTCAACCATTCCTAGATGCCCGCGGCCTCACGTTTATAAATGTGGCCGGCTTCACACCCATCGCGAGGACTCTACCGGACACGACTTTGCGGACATCCCTTAGACCGCACCGCTCACGATACCACTTTGTCACACCCCCGATCTTACTAGGGTGTGATGGGCACCCGACCCCAT
The DNA here is from genome assembly GCF_029784015.1 of Lycium ferocissimum. NCBI lineage: Eukaryota > Viridiplantae > Streptophyta > Magnoliopsida > Solanales > Solanaceae > Lycium > Lycium ferocissimum. The sequence continues at coordinate 14,993 of NW_026719957.1, forward strand.
ATTCGGAGCCGGCGAACCAGCCGACTCTTATTACCTACATACTTTCTTTGGATTCTTAGCTCAAACAAAAATAAAATAAATAGTAATACTTTCAAAATCTTTTATTGCTTCCGATTAAACACAATCTGTAAACATAAGGACTCTGTAACACAATGTACTATGAAAACACATCGGTTAGTGGGACCATTTTCCGACACACTATACCCACGACTCTCGTGCAAAGTCTCTAACTCGAACATGACGTCATAACATAGGACTCTTGACCCGGCAACTCTCGAGCAAATGGAGATGCCAACTCCGCCGGAACATCGATATAATGGCTTACGATCGTGCGGGTGTACACGCGGCATGAAACGCAACGCCCACGAAGAAGAGGGGTCGGTACGAGCATTGTCGAGTATGTAAGGCTGAATAGTAACATAGTATGAAAAGTAGAACATGTCATGTAAAAGAAGTATCTGAACATATGAGACGTATCATGTGTAAATACGCAACTTTGTACATGTGGAACATATCTTGTAAGGGCATGTCGTACATATGAAGCATATCGTGTGAAGCGGTAACTTTGTAAGTGTGAGTGCCTCTTAAGGCGGAATCATGCATGCATGCTTAATCGCGGAACGTGCGGCCGATCCGGATACTATCTTGCGGAACGTGCGGCCGATCCATATACATTTACACATATTATATTGCTGCGGAACGTGCGGCCCGATCCATATATATATCATATTGCCAGGAACGTTCGGCCCGATCCATTTAACCTCATCTCCCGCGTCCGGGCATCCCGCGTCGAGATGGTAATATTATCAAGCGATCGGTGGCTATGCGTCTATAGCGCCTCACCTTTCCCCATATCCCCATATCCCCATATACATTTACATATATCATATATATATATCTCATATAAACAGCTTGCATGAGAGCCCAAAGAAGGTCATGTATATATCGGAGTGACGTAAGGTCGGTAACCCCCGATCGTATTATAGAATAATCATAGGTGCTTTGCCTCACCTTGAAGGAACAATTATAAGGTGAAACTTTCAATGAAGAGTAACATCACGGGAAACACAAAATAGGATCATAACACATCATTTCATATACTTTGTAACCTTAGAATAATCATTATTCAAAAATAACTTGACATTTCGTATCGTCGTATTCATGGTAAAGACATATCCTTGACATGTTCATCATCGTCATCATAAAACCATAGTCGTCGTTTTAGTCGTAAAAACTATCAAAAAGCGTACATTGCGGGATTTTGGAGAAAAATGAATATTTTTGAAAACATTTATAAACTTTTAAGAAGAAAAGTCATGCTTTAAAATCATAATTTCTAACTTTTGAAATAAGGACGTTATGGGAGCATTTACAATATTACACCATATGATTCATGCCATAGAAGGAAAGAGCTTAGCCTTAACATACCTGCGCCGCGCCTTACTAGCTACGCCTATCCATCCAAATTCGTTGCCGCTAGTCTACATTCAAGACGACTGACACAATCATTAGATTCATTATCATGTGCCTCTCTTAACCCTTCAAATACATTTACTTATAATCTGCCGAAATTTCGCATATCATTCCCCCGTAACTACACCGTCCCGAGAATATGGCTCGCCCAATTCATCCATTAACAACAATCCGGGAATTCAACCCGGCCAAACTATCAACAATACCAATAATTATTCTAGCAACACTTGACATTCAATTCTATTCAATTCAATTCACATGACTTTCAAAACGATTCAATCAACATACTAATCCATCCAACATTTTCCAACTCCAATAAAACCAATAACAATACATTTCCTTTTCTTCCAAATTCATGAAATATAACAACCACACATTAACAATATCATTCATGCAAATATAAGAAATCATACTAACATCACCTTAACTTCTTCAATAATCCCCAAACAATTTACACTTCAATTTAAACCATTAAATCTTCATTTAACATCATAGAATCCACAACACAACAACCAAAATACTAAATAAAATTAGCTCATCATACCCCACCAAAACAGCCCCCTATACGGCTACCACATCAACACCGACAAACGAATTTATATCGCTATTTCTTCCGTTCTAATCGTTAAATCTTTAAATAAACTTGTTAACAATGAAAAGGAGCCTTCATATTACCTTAAGTAGGCAGCCACCACGTTGTCACTCTCCTCCTTGGTTGATTTTTAGCTCAAATTGAAGACAACGCGACGTACGACACTTTTCTCTTCATGGGCTTCGGAATTCGGGGCTCGGGTTTTGGTCAAAATTGGTTTTTCTTCTCCAAGGCTTTTTATCTATCTCTCTCCAGATTTTTCTGGTTGTTTCAGATCTTAAAATGATGAGGGAAGGCCTGAAATATCACTTATATAACATGGGTCATGGGCACTAACCCGGTTAGGCCCGAGTTGAGCCTAGCCCATCGACCTTTCAGTCTTAAAACGTACATATATCCTTGTACCGACGTCACCCGGGAACCCACGACCTATGGTTGGAAAGATAATTCACTTATATACAACTTATATTTCTTGGTATTTTCCAAATTCCAAACTTATTATACCGTTTTTGCCTCTCGAAGTCGGGTCACCCGAAAACGTTTTCTTAAAAATATTCGTTTGGAGGACTTCCACTTTGATTCGGCTCAAGGGTCCTTCTTGAGTTGTGTTCAACTTTACATTTGTGCTTCATATAACTTGTCACATGTCCCAAAAAAAATCTCGATGTGTGGGCCCCACCTCAGCTCGCAAATAATTCGACGTACGAAAATACGAGATACAACACTATCAACGTGAGTTTAAATTATGTAGCAACAACATGATTGTCAATTTTTCTTGAGGAAGCACGTGTCACGCTCATGCTCTAAAAATGCGGGGTATAACACCTAGGTTGCTTCATTAGCATTTGCACAGGAGCGCTCCATTTGTTATGGGGATACAGTTTAGCTGGTACTACTCTTTTGTGTACATATGGGAATGGCGGGGTCCTGTCCCATCCTTATGATTCCATTCACTCCATGTAGATGCTCGTAGACAGATGTATATAGCTAGATGTCATATAATCTAATCAGTTCATGTTTTTGTATATCATTTTTATCAGCCTTGTCGGCTTGTATATATGGGCATATTTGGTGATGATTAAATAGATGTGCTTTTATTTTTTGAACTAATGCCCTTACAGATTATGATAGTTATGAGTTATCTTCGCGATCCACCTAGATATGAATATGAGAAGTAGGTTAAGAGGTGCTCGGTAGGTCAGCTCCGTGTACCCGTTATGGCCCTCCGGTTAGGTCGTGACAAAAGTGGTATCAGAGCAGTTCGTCCTAGGGTGTATCTACGAGCCGTGTCCAGTAGAGTCTTGTTTATGAGTGTGAAGCGCGCCACACTTATAAACAGGAGGCTACAAGAAAAATAGGAATAATTGACCTTTCTTTCTCATCTTAGACCGTGCGATAGAGCCATGTTATCAGGATTCCCTTTTTCCTTACCGTATGTTATGATTTCAGCGATGCCAGTGAAGAGAAAAGCTATAGCGGCCCAGAAGGGCAAGTTAGAGGCAGGACAGGACTAAGCGGGCACCACCTACAGATATAGAGGAGGGTGAGTCCCAGAATGAGGTTCCATCTCGATCCTCTCATACTCCGCCGCTCCAGAGAAGCATAGAGGAGCCTCAACTCCAGCTCCAGCACCCCCAATTCCTCCACCAAATGCCTCAGGTTAGGAGGTGAGGGAGGCCATTCAGTTGCTGACCCAGTTAGTAGTCGCTTTGGCTCAGCGGCAAGGTACGGGTCATGGAGATAGAGCTGTTAGAGCCAGAGTACGTAATTTCATTATTTGGATCCTCTAGAATTCTTTGGGTTAAAACCAGACGAGGACCTGCGTTAACTTCATAGATGAGATGTTGAGGACCTTTCAGGTAATGCATGCTTAAGATGTTGAGTCAGTAGAGTTGGCCTCTTATAGATTGCGAGATGTGGTTGTTCTGGTATAGTATTTAGGTGTCTTCTAGACGGGTAATTGCATCTCCCCCGGCATGGCAAGAGTTTGTAGACTCTTTTCTCCGACATTATTTGCCGCCAGAGGTTTGACGGGCTAGAGCTGATAGATTCCTAAACCTCAGACAGGGGAACAAAAGTGCCTGAGAGTATAGCCTTTATTTTAATTCCTTGGATAGGTATGCTACAACTGTGGTTACGGATATGGGAGATCGCGTCCATCGGTTTGTGAATGGTTTGGGGCCACATTTGATTGATGATTGTTTGACGGCCTCACTTTAGGAAGGTATGGATATTTCTCGTATTCAGGCCCATGCCCTGAATCTTGAGGAGCGACGGCAGCAGCGGAGGACTGAACGTGAACGTGATTGGGGTTATAGTAAGAGGGCCAGATCCTCAGGTCTTTGTAGTGAGTTCGGAAGGGGTCAGAGGCAGCAGTATTTCAGACACTCAGGCCATTCAGCAGCTAGTGCACCTCCACGGTTTGCAGGCAAGAGCTTTGATCGCCTTATTTATTCTGGCACAGGTCAGAGTTTCAGAGCCTCGAGTTCCCAATTTAGGAGTGATTCAGGTCAGCTGAGGCTACCTTTACCACAATGTACTCAGTATGGTAGGCTACATTCGGGACAGTGCCGCCTAGGTTCAGATGCTTGTTATGCCTGCGGTCAGACAGGCCATATGATGCGAGACTGTCCAACGAGAGGTGGTAGAGGTATGGATCAGTCAACGGGATCAGCAGCTAAATCTTCATCTTCGGTACGCCCTTTGAGGTAAAGCTGACAGACCCCAGCAGGCCATGATAGAGGTAGAGGCAGAGCATCTAGTTCGAGCAGTCCTAAGAACCATATTTATACACTAGCCGAGCTACAGGATTTTGAGTCTTCCCCCGATGTTGTCACAGGTATCTTATCAGTATCTTCTCATGACGTATATGCATTAATTTATTAAGGTTCTACATTGTCGTATGTTACTCCTTATATTGCTGGTCGATTTGGGGTGGAAACTGAGTCGATTAAACCTTTTGAAGTGTCTACACCCGTTGGTGTCCCAGTGATGGCTAGACGTGTATATAGAAATTGTGTGGTTATAGTCTGTGACCATCGTACTATGGCTGATTTGATTGAGCTAAATATGGTAGACTTTGATGTTATTATGGATATGTATTGGTTGGTTTCCTGTTATGCCAATGTTGATTATAGGACAAAAATGGTTCGTTTCCAGTTCCCAGGAGAGCCAGTTTTAGAATGGAAAGGTAATACAGCATCCCCGAGAGGTAGGTTTATTTCCTATCTCAAGGCAAGAAAGATGATTGCTAAGGGGTGTATTTATCATCTAGTTCGGATTTAGGATACGGAAGCAAAGCCACCCACTCTTCAATCTGTTCTAGTAGTGAATGAGTTTCCAGATGTATTTTTGAATGAGCTTCTAGGCCTTCCACTAGAACGGGAGATCGATTTTGCTATTGATGTGCTACCAGATACTAAGCCAATATCTATTTCTCCTTAAAGAATGGCTCCTGCAGAATTGAAAGAGTTGAAGGAGCAATTGGAGGATTTGCTCGAGAAAGGCTTCATTAGGCCTAGTACGTCGTCGTGGGGAGCACCAATGTTATTTGTGAGGAATAAAGATGGTTCCTTGCGAATGTGTATCGATTACAGACAGCTGAATAAGGTGACAATAAAGAACAAGTATCCACTTCCAAGGATTGATGATTTATTTGATCAGTTGCAAGGCACCAAATGGTTCTCAAAGATAGATTTGAGATCCGGGTATCACCAGGTGAAAATCAAGGAGAAAGACATTCCGAAGACGGCCTTCAGAACCAGATATGGTCACTTTGAATTTCGTGTGATGTCGTTCGGGTTAACGAACACTCCAGCGATATTTATGGATTTGATGAATAGTGTATTCAGGCCTTTCCTAGATTCGTTTGTGATTGCATTCATCGATGATATTCTGGTGTATTCTCGATCCGAGGCAGAGCATGCGGATTATTTACGTACTCTTCTTAGAGTTCTTCAGGCCCGGAAGTTATATGCCAAGTTCTCAAAATGTGAGTTATGGTTGAACTATGTGACTTTTCTAGGGCACATTATTTCAGTTGATGGTATTCAGGTAGATACCTAGAAGATTTAAGCGGTGAAGACCTGGCCAAGACCTATAACTCCTGCTGAAGTTCGTAGTTTTCTGGGCTTGGCAGGTTATTAGAGAAGGTTTGTAGAAGGTTTTTCTTCAACTTTTGCACCACTGACAAAGTTGACTCAGAAATCAGCTAAATCTCAATGGACGGATGCTTACGAGCTCAGTTTTCAGGAGTTGAAGAACAGATTGACTTCAGCCCCAGTTCTGACACTTCTAGAAGGATCAGAGGGCTATGTTGTTTATTGTGATGCCTCAAGCGCTGGACTATGTTCTGTATTGATGCAGCATGGTAAAGTCATTGCCTATGCTTCAAGGCAGTTGCGGGAACACGAGAAAAATTACCCGACCCATGATCTAGAGTTGGCTGTGGTGATTCATTCATTGAAGATGTGGAGGTATATTTGTATGGCGTTCATTTTGATATCTATACAGACCATAAGAGCCTCTAGTATATTTTCAAGCCGAAAGAGTTGAACTTGCAACAAAGGCGATGGTTGGAACTATTGAAAGATTATGATGTTAGTATTTTAAATCATCCTGGAAAGGCGAATATCGTAGCTAATGCTCTTAGCCGAAAATACATGGGTAGTTTGTGTGATGTCCAACCAGAGAAAAGAGAGCTAGCTTGTGAGCTTCAGCAGTTAGCTAGCCTATGTTATATCCCGTGTTTTCGCCTATTCGGAAATTTTGAAATAATTGTGACTTGTATGTTATAAGTCAATATTTTGATTGTAGTTAACATGTTCATGTTGTTTTATGGAAAAACTAATGGCGCAAGACATTGGAGAAGGCCAAGGGCAAAACTCGAATTTCGGAAATTAGTTTCGGAAATTACAAAACGAGATTTTAGTCAATTGGGCTCAAAAAAAAAAAAAAAAGAAAAATTGAG
>NW_026719958.1:0-204971 GCF_029784015.1 Lycium ferocissimum
TTACTACCAAAATATTCCATCAAATACTCCACATGATATTTTCTCCAACTCCTCCACAAACGAATTCGCTTACATAATTATTCCATAAATTTATCTCTCGTAAATAAGCCTTAAATGATACCAAAAAAGAAAGATTCATACCTTACTTCCGCTAATACGCGATATCTCCAATACTTGCCTTACTCCCAAGCCACAAATTCACCGCAACACAATAGTATAATCGTAGTTATATGTACGAAGGAACCCGAATCCGGAAATTTATACTTAACTCGCGTTGAAATTTAATGAGGGAAGGTTGGAGAATTCTCTAGAATTTTTGAGAAATATTTTTGGGCTGATTTCTTGGCTGAAAATGAGGGGTTAAACGAAAACGGAAAAACTGGGGATTATACGGTCCAATGTACGGACCGTATATTTTATACGTCTCGTACATCTGGCCGTAGAACCCTTCGCTGAAGGGTGGCAATCTGGCGGAAACATACGGTCCAATGTACGGATCGTATAAATTATACGGTCCGTATAGTGGATCGTATATTTCGGGTCGGGTCCGAGTTTTACTGTTCACCGCCTTACTGTAGCAGTACTGTTCATCCGCGGAAATTATTTCGAGACCTAAAACTTTTATACACCGATCTCTTTATTTGCATACTTGAATATGTCCAAAACTCCATACCGTATAACTTATTCAACATCCCAAACTTAGCAAAACTTTTTTTTTTTCCGATTCGTTTGACCCCAACTTTCGCGGCACTTACTTATCACTTGTCAACATAACATAAACACTTATAACTTCAAACATAATCCTGTCCTTTGAGCTTATGTGACTAACCTATGATGCAACTTAACGCATGAAAATACGGAATGTAACATCTTTGTATGTTATGATCGAAGAGCTAAGAGGAGAATTGGGGGGGGGGAATTACGGTTAAGGATTGGGATTCAATTGAAATGAACGGATTTGGAAAGAGGAGTCGTTTTTAGTCATTAGCGAACGCATGTGCAGCTCACGTGCCACTTAAGGATATACGGCGGAGATTAAATGGATCCAAAGGCCAGTTAAAACAGAGTGGGCCATGATGTTGTGCCAGAGGAATATATTGAACACAAATTTCGGGAATCATTTTTCATTGTCTAGATTCTGATAATTTCTAACTTCTTCCTAAATTCTCTTTTCTTCTTCTAATCTCTACTCTCTTATTCTCCTTACGTCATCTTCTTTCTACTATAGGTTTCACCATTGTTGAAGACAGTTCTTAAGCTTGCTAATCTTGTAATATCTAGGAATTGTATTGGATTTCCATATCAATAAAAATTCCCATTCTCTATTACAATTTGTGTCACATTTATAATTCAATTACAAGTCATAACAACGTGGTTCAGAGCAAATCCTGGCCCAATGACAATTCCAGAGACAAGATCAAAGTCCAATGAAGATCTAGTGAAGAAACTGGATACTCAGCTTCAAATCACATTGCTGAGTCCAGTAAGAAATTGGAATCCCACGATGGGAAACTGGATGAAATGGGTAAAAAGCTAGACTATTTGATGGAGAAGCTAATTCCACCACAGGAAGGAATACTGGGCAGTGCTCCAAGAGGATCTCAACAGTTGGAAGGCTCGAATAACAGATCTCGAACAAATGAACCATCAGACAGTGGTTGGGGTCGAAATCAGATGAATAACCACCACCCTAGGTTGGAATTTGCCTTCTTTGATGGAGTGGACCCTTGCACTTGGTTGAGAAAGGGGGAAAGATACTTCCAATATCACCACATTGTTGATCCAGCCTAGAAATTGGAGATTGCAATGTTACACCTTACTGGGAGAGCTGAATCCTGGTACTTTTCCTATCATACAAGTAAAAGTGAAATTAGTTAGAAAGAGTTTGTTGATGCAGTTTGTAAAAGGTTTGAGAATGCCGATAATAGTAAAATTAATCTAGTTAGGGGATTCAAGAAGGTGGAGCAAAGAGGAATTGTAGATGAATATCTAGAGAAATTCAAATCTCAAAGCTCAAGGCTGACAGAACCTGAACTATTCCAGAAGATTTCTTTATGGAATTTTTTGTGGAAGGGTTGAACGAGGATATTAGGAATACAGTGAGGTTATTGGATCCTTACTCATTCAGCCAGGCAATTAACAAAGCAAGATACCAAGAAAGAGTACTGATAGCAAAGCAAAGGAAGGACAAGGGACAATGGAGCAAAGGGTTGTATTCTAATGGAAGACAGGCAAGCTATGGTCAGAACAGAGCATCTGGTAGTACTAGTCAAAACCAGAAACTGTTTGAAACAAGAAAGGCTCAAGGTCTATGTTATAAGTGTGGGGAGAAATATCACTTTGGTCATGTGTGTAAGCAGAAACATCTCAATGCCATGACTGCTGCCCTAGAACAGGCTGAGATAGAGAACCAAGAGGAGCAACAAGGCATTGGAGAGGAAATAATAGAGATTCTTGATGATGAGATGATGTCTGAAGCAATCAGCCTTAATGCTTTATCAGGAACTAAGGTTCCTAACCCAATTAGATTGAGAGGAGAGGCTAAGAAAAATAAGATCAATGTCTTGCTTGATTCAGGAAGCACCCATAGCTTCCTGGATATTGAAATGGCAAAAAAATAGGGTGCCAAATCTGTGAAGCTAAGCCAATGAGAGTGACAGTGGCTAATGGGAATCAAATCATCAGTTTATACAATTGTCCTAGACTAAAATGGAGGGTGCAAGCAATGGAATTTGAAGATGCCATAAGATTGGTGAGACTTGGGGGAAATGATATGATTTTAGTTGGAGACTGGATGAAAAGGCATAACCCAGTGTTATTGGATTTTGAAGAATACAAGGCAAAGTTGACTCATCATGCGGGAAAAGAATTGGAACCGAGATGATATATCTAAGCCGAATTAAGGGAGGCGACTCCTTGGGTCAAGCAATTGCAAAGGAAAGTTCAAGCTATATGGGCTCATCTATTCACTATCACTGCAGATGAGGTGCAAAAGGAGTATGTACCTGAGGATACCCAGGAGGTGCTGCAAGAATTTCCAGATGTCTTTGTGGAGCCCAAGAACTTACCCCCCCCCCCAACAGGAGCCATGATCACCATATTCCCCTGAAACATGATGCAAATCCAGTAAGCATAAGGCCTTATAGGTACAATTATTTTCAAAAGAATGAAATTGAGAAACGAGTTGTCATGACCCAAACTAATGAGTCGTGACGAGTGTCTGACCTCTAGTGACCAAACACCCCTATACACATATCTGAACATCAAGGGCCCATAAGTGACCTAAACTGATCTCATACTGCCTCATGAAAGGGTGACATCATGAACTCTGTACAATCTGTATATATACATACATGCTGAAAGAACAGTGCAAGCCAACTAGGCCGCTACATACACTGTACACAAAAGAATAGGAGCCGACAAGGCTACATCATCTAACAAATACATACAACTGTCTACAGACCTCTACTAGAGTATAATACTGTAGAAAGGACGGGACAGGGCCCCGTCATACCCATATGCATATACATCTTACAGAATGGCATTCCAAAATAGTCGCGCTCTCCGATCAAATGGAGTGCGCACCGACCCGGCTTTGGATATAGAACTCCCTGATCGGGACCACCAGTGTCCTACCGAACTGCGGGCATGCCCCCCGAGCAATAGTGGAGTCAATACGGATAATGTACAGAGTATGTAAAGCATAAGGGTAGCATAAGCATAAGAATCATGAACTGAATCTGGAACTCAAATATCACTGACTGTCCACATAGATTTGTATGAACCAGTATCTGTAAGCATGTGCATAAATTTGTATAACTGACAATGCCTCTGTGGGCGCATAATATGCATGCTCTCAACGATAATCATACTCATGCCTATCAATATAGGTCATACTTATATATGCGTATATAATGATTGTCAAGCCTCTATGGGCATCCCATCATATCATATCGGCCTCTTGACGGCCATCATCATCATATACATTGTTGCGGTACGTGCAACCCGATCCTTATATCATCATTATGGTGCACCAGCTGATCAGGTGGTAATGCGTATATAACGCCATTCCCTTTCCTCATACCCCATATACATATAATACTCGTGTATATAACACCTTCTGGTCACGGGTCAATATGCATATATATATATATAATGAATGTAATACATGCATAAACTGTATACATAAAACTAGACCCATGAACAGAAGAAACAATCACAAGCGGGGTACATGAATATCAAAGACTGAAGTACTCCTAGTGCTGCTAAGAATAGAGTAATATGGAAGCTCGTTTACTCACTTGTTGGTTCATTTCATAAGATCATCAAAATGAAGGAAAGGGTAGCCTTAACATACCTTAACGTCTCCTTAATCGCTTAACGTTCTCCTTCCAATTCGCAAAGTCTACATTCAAGAGGAATTACACTAAAGTCAAGTCTTGAAGAACACCCTTAAGCTCACACTAGCATAGTTAACGAATTAACGAAATTTGGGCAGCACTTCCCCTATTTTATCAACTTCCACCAAATGACGAAACAACTCCCAAAAAATAATAATAACATCCATAATATCACAATCAAGAAGTTATATTCAATTAAATCCCAAGTCTAGCCAAAATCCCCTTTTTAAGTTCACTCATAGTCATCTTCTTCATTACACCATCCATGGCTTCTCCACTTTCATTCTTTTCCTTTCTAAGGGGTACTAAACCTTTATATCAACTCAAACATAAGAATAAGATGAAGAACATACCTTATAATCAAAGAAATTCACTCCACCCAACTTGCTCGAAAGCTCGATTTACCTCAACTTTGTAAAGGAGCAAGAAACTTCACCTTCCATGGATTACCTTAAGCTCTTGATGTTGATCTTCTCTCTTGATGATAAGGAAAGAGGAAGAGAGTTTTGGAACCTTCAAAAGCTCTCAAGAAGACTCTATAAAGGTAAGGAAATAAGTGAGAGAAGGTGGAAATGAATTTGGGGCCGTTTGGGTTTTAAAAAGGTGGCCAAAATACACCCCGACCAACTTGGCGAAGAGTATGCGGCTTAGCACATTGAGTGTGCGACCGCACACTCCTACCTTGGTCGCTCATACCTTGGCTTGGGGAGTATCTTGGGAAGAAAGGCCAGCCATTTTTACAAGTTGGCGTGCATTGTGCGGGTCAGCACATTGAGTGTGCGACCGCATACTGCCGATTTTCCCCCGATTTCACGAAAATGCGATCTTTTCAATTCGTTTGATCTCCAATCCTTATGGAACCTTCTTGGAACTTGTCTAGAACTTCATTAACCATCTAAGGGGCCTTATATGTCTCCCTCAAGGTGATTCTAGGCAATGCATAGCTCAAATGATACGAAATTTCCAAAACATGGTTCAACCTTAAGCTTCTCCGACGAACTTACTTCTTTTACCTCAAATACCTTTGGAATCTTAATTAGAATCATCAATCATCCTTCTTAACCTTACAAGGGCTTCATGTCCACTTTAGGTTTACATTGGCATGTTCATAATGCGAGCGACACGAAAATCCAAGGTGTAACATTCTCCCCCCCTTAAGAACATTCGTCCCCGAATGTTAAACTCTCAAGGATTCTATGAAAATTTCGCCAGAGTTTCCCCTGTAAATGTACAAATCCATCCTATACACAGCAACCCAAAATAATGCCACACAGGGCCACATACTAAAATACATAACACCATGGCCTCACACGACCAATCACAACAACTAAAAATCAATACTATGGCCTTACACGACCAATCACAATAACTATACTTGAAACAACACCTGGGGATGATGATGCTTCACACTGAGTCTCCTGGAATGGCGAAAACAAGTACGGGTACTTTGTCTTCATCTTCTCTTCAGCTTCCCAAGTCATCTCCTCAACATTATTGTTCCTCCAAAGCACTTTAACAGAAGCTACATCTTTAGTCCGCAATCGACGGGCTTGTCTATCCAATATAGCTATAGGGACCTCCTCGTATGATAGCTGCTCGTTCACATGAATATCATCTATCGGCACGACTCTCGAAGGATCTCCTATACACTTATGGAGCATGGATACATGAAATACTAGATGTATAGACTTCAACTCAGAAGGTAGCTCCAACTCATATGCCACCTTACCCACTGTACGAATAATTCTATATGGTCTTATGTATCGAAGGCTCAATTTTCCTTTCTTTCCAAATCTCATTACTCCTTTCATAGGCGAAACTTTCAGAAAAACCCAATCGCCTACCTCAAACTCTAACTTGCGTCGCCGATTATCCGCATAGGATTTCTATCGACTCTGAGCTGTTAGCAATCTTTCCTAAATCATTTTCACCTTATCAACTGCTTGCTGAATTAAATTTGGGCCCACTAACTGGTTTTCTTCAATATCAAACCACCTTATAGGGGATCTACATCTCCGACCATATAAAGCCTTATAAGGAGCCATCTGAATACTGGAATGATAGCTGTTATTATAGGCAAACTCGATAAGAGGTAAATGATCATCCCAACTGCCTTGAAAATCAAGTACACAAGCTCTCAACATATCCTCAAGTGTCTGTATAGTACGCTCCGCTTGTCCATCTTTCTGTGGGTGAAATGCAGTACTAAGACTCACCTGAGTCCCCAATCCATTCTGAAAAGATTTCTAGAAGTTAGTTGTGAACTGCGCTCCCCTATCTGAAATAATGGCTGTAGGAACACCGTGAAGTCGCACAATCTCTCTAAGATAGAGCTTTGCATAATCTTCAGCTGCATAAGTGGTTCTGACAGGCAAGAAATGAGCGGACTTTGTAAGTCTATCAACTACGACCCATATTGAATCATACTTCCATTGCGTACGGGGCAAACCTGTAATGAAATCCATATTGATTACCTCCCATTTCCATGTTGGAATCTCCATAGCCTATAATAAACCTCCAGGCTTCTGATGCTCTATCTTGACTTGCTGACAATTTGGACACTGAGCAACAAACTCCGCTATATCTTTCTTCATACCATCCCACCAATACACTTCCTTGAGATCATGGTACATCTTTGTTGTGCCCGGATGGATAGAATAGCGAGAATAATGGGCTTTCCCCATAACCTGCCGACGAAGGCCTGCAATATTAGGAACACATAATCTACCTCGATATCTGAGTACTCCATCTCCCGTAATCACAAAGGGTGTCTTTTCTTTCCGAGGAGCTGTATTTCGGTAGTGAACTAAAACAGGATCCTCGTACTGACGCTCCTTTATCTTAACTACCAAAGATGACGTCTTTTGTATCTGACGTAACTCTGTATCACACGAGTCCACCAATCGGACTCCTTAAAGCGGCTAGGCCCGACAAACATCATGGGCTAGCTCTCTTTTCTCTGGCTGCAAATGTGACAGGCTACCTATAGACTTACGACTAAGAGCGTCGGCTACTACATTGGCCTTCCCAGGATGGTACAGAATATCAACATCATAATCCTTTAGCAACTCTAGCCATCGCCTTTGACGTAAATTCAAGTCCTTCTGCTTAAAGATGTATTGGAGGCTCTTATGGTCGGTATAGATATCGACATGAACACCATATAAATAATGCCTCCACATTTTCAAAGCATGGATCACCGCAGCTAACTCAAGATCATGGGTTGGATAATTCTTTTCGTGCTTCTTCAGCTGTCTAGAAGCATAAGCAACAACCTTACCATGCTATATCAACACACAGCCTCCCAATACCTGAAGCATCACAATAAATCACGTAGCCATCTGCTCCCTCAGGAAGAGTCAAGACAGGTGCTGAAGTCAACTTGTCTTTCAATATCTAGAAACTCTGCTCACATGCATCCGTCCACTAAAATTTAGCTGATTTCTGAGTCAGCTTGGTTAATGGGGCTAAAAGAGAAGAAAATCCTTCTACAAACCTTCTGTAATAACCAGCCAAATTCAAGAAACTTTGTATCTCCGTTAGTGTCGTGGGCCTTGGCCAATTCTTCACAGCTTCGATCTTTTGAGCATCTACTCTAATGCCTTCATCTGAAATAATGTGACCCAGAAAAGCCACAGAGTTCAACCAGAACTCACACTTGGAAAACTTTGCATACCACTTTCTATTTCGAAGAACTCCGAGCACTGCTCGTAGATGTTTTGCGTGCTCAGCCTCTGACGGTGAATAAACCAGAATATCATCTATAAACACAATTACGAACAGATCTAGGAAAGGTCTGAATACACGATTCATCAAGTCCATAAACACAGCTGGAGCATTAGTTAACCCGAACGACATAACACGGAACTCATAGTGGCCATATCTAGTCCGAAATGCCATTTTCGGAATATCTTCCTCTTTCACCCTAACATGATGATATCCCGATCTCAAGTCTATCTTCGAGAAGTATTTGGCGCCTTGTAGCTGGTCAAACAAGTCATCAATTCTCGGAAGTGGGTACTTATTCTTCACAGTCACTTTATTCAATTGCCTATAATCAATACACATTCGCAAGGAGCCATCTTTCTTTCTCACAAATAATACCGGCGCTCCCACGGTGATGTACTAGGCCTAATAAATCCCTTCTCAAGCAAATCCTTCAATTGCTCTTTCAATTCTTTCAATTTCGCAGGTGCCATTCTATAAGGAGGAATAGATATTGGTTGAGTATCTGGCAATAAGTCAATAGCGAAATCGATTTCCCGCTCTGGCGGAATGCCTGAAAGCTCATCTGGAAACACTTTTGGAAACTCATTCACCACAGGAACGGACTGAAAGGTCGGTGACTCTTCTTGTATAGCTTGAACCCGAACTAGGTGATAGATGTATCCTTTTCTGATCATCTTGCTTGCCTTAAGGTAGGAAATAAACCTACCCCTCGGCGAAACAGCCTTGCCCTTCCATTCTAGGACTGGCTCGCCTAGAAACTGAAATCGAACTATCTTCGTTCTACAATCAACATTAGCATAACAGGAGGCCAACCAATCCATACCCATAATAACATCGAAATCAATCATGTCTAACTCAATCAAATTCGCCAGGGTGTGGCGATTGCAAATTATCACTACACACCCTCGGTATACTTGCCTAGCTATGACGGGATCACCAACTAGTGTAGACACCTCAAAAGGTTTAATCAACCCGGGCTCTATCCCAAACTTGCCAGTAACAAATGGCGTAATATATGATAAAGTGGAACCTGGGTCAATCGGTGCATACACGTCATAGGAGAGGCGATAATATACCGTGATGACATCGGAGATGACTCGCGATCCTGCTGCCGGCTAGTGCGTATATGCGGTGCTGAGGACCGCTCGAGCTGGATGCTCGACTCCTCCCTCTACCTCGTCCTGCTGGTGTCTGAGAAAATTGCCTTGGAGGGCATACTATAGAAGATGAACCAGCTGCGGACCCTGTGGGCTGAACCATACTCCCACTCTCTCTCATCGGACACTGTCGCACCCTGTGACCTAGCTGGCCACAAGCATAACAACCATCTGATCCCAGCCGACACTGACCTACGTGTAACTTGCCACACTGGGCACACCGCGGCAAAGGGGGTCTCATCTGGCCTGACTCTGGTCTGTGCTGAGAGCCTGATGCTCTAGAACTCTAGCCCACTCCGGAATAAGAAAACCGATCAAATGTCGGACCTGAAAACCATGGAGATGAACTCCTGTCGAATGGAAAGGATATGGGGAATCTGCTCCCTGCCTCTGTCCTCCCCGGACTCGCCTCGATATCTAAAGATGCGGGCCTCTTACCATGGCCCCGTCACGGTCACGCTCTGTCCTCCTCTGACGCATACGATCTTTTAGATTCTGTTCATATGCTTGTATACGGGAGATATCCATGCCTGGCTATAATGCGGTAATAGCACAAGCATCTATCAAATGTCGCCCTAGACCAGCCACAAAATGATGAACTCTGTCCTCCATCTCAGCTACCATGTAGGGCATATCTAGCCATAGAATCAAAATACACATAATACTCTTGGACACTCATACTGCCCTACTCAATACGCAGAAACCTATCTGCTCGGGCTCGTCGGACTTCTGGAGGTAAATAATGGCGAATAAAAGCATCTGAAAACTCTCGCCAAATAGCTGGAGGGGCATTCTCTCCCCTAGATAGCTCCCAAGTCTGATACCACTGTACCGCAATATCACGAAGCCTATGCAAAGCCAACTCCATAGACTCGACCTCATTCGCGTGCATAACTCTCAAGGTCCTCTACATACTATCAATGAAATCTTGGGGGTCCATATTTTGCTTTATCACCGAAAACTCTGGAGGATCTAACCCGAGAAAAGTCTTAACCCTCGAACCACCACCCCGTGTGCCGATCAACACCAACCCCCGGCCGCCGTTTGAGCACCGAGCGGCTACCAATCTAGTTAATAAATGTACGAGGCATCCCTCACATCCTAGCCCGGTGCATCCGGCTGAGGAACTAGGGCAGGTCTTTGGAGGCGGGGTATGAGAAGTCTCAGACGGGCTATCACTTTGGATCTTATCTCGAACCCTCATAGCTTGCCGAGTGTGGCTAGTGGCCTCACCGGCCGCTCTCTTGCCCTTCTGGGCAGTTGTAGCTTTCTTGCGGGGAATCGCTAAAATCAGAACAAAAGGCAAACTCTTAACCCATAGCTCTATCGCACGATCTAAGAGTGAAAAGAATTGCATCATCCTAAATGTCCTGTAGCCTCCTGTTTATAAGTGTGGTGCACAACACACCCATAAATAGGACTCTACTAGACACAGTCTGTAGAAAACCCTAGGACGGAACTGCTCTGATACCACTTTTGTCACGATCCAAGCCAATGAGTCGTGATGAGTGTCTGACCTCTAGTTACCAAACACCCCTATACTTATATTTGGACAATATTGCACATCAAGGGCCCATATATAACTTAAACTGAACTCATACTGCCTCAAGAAAGGGTGACATTAAGAACTTTGTACAATTTGTATATATACATACATCTTTGAAAGAATAGTGCAAGACAACTAGGCCGCTACATATTGTACACAAAAGAATAGAAGCCGACAAGGCTACATAATCTGACATATACAAATAACTGTCTAGAGACCTCTACTAGAATAAAGCTGTAGAAAGGACGGGACAGGGCCCCGTCATACTCATATGCATATACATCTCATAGAATAGCATACCAAAATAGACTGCAGCTCCGGATAAAATGGAGTGCACTGACCACTGCTGGATATAGAGGTCCAACTGGACCGACCGGATCACTCTTGTCTACCGAACTGCGGGCATGAACGCAGCCCCCACCACCCGAGCAATAGGGGAGTCAGTACGGAAAATGTACTAAGTATGTAAAACATAAGAGTAGCATAAGCATAAGAATCATGAACTGAATCTGGAACTCAAATATCACTGACTGTCTACATAGATTTGTATGAACCAGTATCTGTAAGCATGTGCATAAATCTGTATAACTGACAATGCCTTTGTGGGCGCATAATATGCATGCTCTCAACGATAATCATACTCATGCCTATCAATGTAGGTCATACGTATATATGCGTATATAACGCCTGTCAAGCCTCTTTGGGCATCCCATCATATCATATCGGCCTCTCGGCGGCCATCATCATCATATATATTGCTGCGATACATGCAGCCCGATCCTTATATCATCATTTTGGTGCACTAGATGATCACATGGTAATGCGTATATAATGCCATTCCCTTTCCTCATACCCAATATAAATATAATACTCGATATATATAATGCCTTTCGGTCACGGGTCAATATATATATATATATATATATATATATATATATATATATATATATATATATATATATATATAATTACATAATGCTGATACATAGAACGGACACATGAATAGGAACAACACAAGCGGGGTACATGAATATCAAAGACTGAGGTACTCCTAATGCTGCTAAGAGTAAAGTAATATGGAAGCTCACTTACCCGTTTGTTGGTTCATATCATAAGATCATGCCCAAATGAAGAAGGAATAGCCTTAACATACCTTATCGTTTCCTTAATCGCTTAACGTTCTCCTTCCAATTCGCAAAGTCTACATTCAAGAGGAATTACACTAAAGTCAAGTCTTGAAGAAACACTCTTAAGCTCACACTAGCATAGTTAACGAGTTAACGAAATTTGGACAGCACTTCCCCTATATCATCAACTTCCACCAAATGATGAAACAACTCCCAAAAAACAATAATAACATCCAATATATCACAATCAAGAAGTTATATTCAATTAAATCCCAAGTCTAGCCAAAATCCCCTTTTTAAGTTCACTCATAGTCATCTTCTTCATTACACCATCCATGGCTTCTCCACTTTCATTCTTTTCCTTTCTAAGGGGTACTAAACCTTTATATCAACTCAACCATAAGAATAAGATGAAGAACATACCTTATAATCAAAGAACTTCACTTCACTCAACTTCCTCCAAGCTCACATTCAACACAACTTTGAAAAGGAGCAAGAAACTTCACCTTCCATGGATTACCTTAAGCTCTTGATGTTGATCTTCTCTCTTGATGATATGGAAAGGTGGGAAGGGTTTTAGAACCTTAAAAAGCTCTCAAGAGGACTCTAGAAAGGTAAGGAAATAAGTGAGAGAAGGTGGAAATGAATTTGGGGCCGTTTGGGTTTTAAAAAGGTGGCCAAAATACACCCCGACCAACTTGGCGAAGAGTATGCGGCTTAGCACCTTGAGTGTGCGGCCGCACACTCCTCCCTTGGCTTGGGGAGTATCTTGGGAAGAAAGGCCAGCCATTTTGGCAAGTTGGCGCCTAGTGTGCGGGTCAGCACATGGATTGTGTGACCGACACTGCCTATTTTCCCCCGGTTTCGCGAAAATGCGATCTTTTCGATTCGTTTGATCTCCAATCCTTATGGAACCTTCTTGGCACTTGTATAGAACTTCATTAACCATATAAGGGGCCTTATATGTCTCCCTCAAGGTGATTCTAGGCAAAGCATATCTCAAATGATACGAAATTTCCAAAACATGGTTTAACGACTTTTCCGACGAACTTACTTCTTTTACCTTAAATGCCTTTGGAATCTTAATTAGAATCACCAATCATCCTTTTCAACCTTACAAGGGCTTCATGTCCACTTTAGTTTTACATTGACATGTTCATAATGCGGGCAACACGAAAACCCAAGGTGTAACACAAGTAACTAAGATGTTAAAAAATGGAATAATACAACCCAGTCATTCCCCATTTTCTTCCCCAGTTTTGTTAGTTAAAAAGAAGGATGGTAGCTGGAGGTTTTGCATTAATTATAGGGAACTTAATAAGATGACTATCAAGGATAAATTCCTTATCCCATTAGTAGAGGATTTAATGGATAAGTTGTATGGTTCTTGTATTTTTTCAAAGATTGACTTAAGGGCAGGGTATCACCAAATTAGAATGGGAGAGAAGGACATACATAAGACTGGTTTTGTGACTCATTTAGGCCACTATGAGTTTAGGGTCATGCCCTTTGGACTCACAAATGCCCCTGCCACCTTCCAAAGCCTTATGAATCATGTTTTTAGGGAATATTTGACGAAATTTGTGCTCATATTCTTTGATGATATCCTAGTTTACAGCACTTCCCTGACTGAGCATCAAGTACATCTCAAAAGGGTATTAGAATTGTTGAGGGGTGAACATCTTTTTGCTAAGCTGTCTAAATGCTCCTTTGGGAAACCTAAGGTGGAGTGTCTAGGTCATGTCATAACTGGTGCAGGTGTATCAACAGATCCTGCCAAGATTGAGGCCATGGTGAACTGGCCAAAACCTAAATCTATCAAGGCATTGAGGGGATTCTTAGGCTTGACTGGGTACTATAGAAGATTTGTGCAGTCTTATAGGGTCATTGGTAGACCATTGACAAACATGTTGATAAAAAATGCCTTTCAGTGGTGTGATGAAGCAGAGGTTGATTTTGAGAAACTCAAAAAAGCTATGACAACAATTCTAGTTTTGGCTCTAGCTGATTTCAATAAACCATTCATTATTGAAACAGATGCATGTTCAAAGGGGATTGGGGCAGTTTTGATGCAGGAAGGGAGACCATTAGCCTTTTTTAGCAAGGCTTTGGGTACTAGGAACTTGGATCTGTCCACTTATGAGAAGGAGTATTTGACAGTGTTGTCAGCTATTGACAGGTGGAAACATTATCTACAAGGTGGTCATTTCATCATTAGAACTGACCGTTCGCAGTCTCAAGTATTTATTGGAACAAAGGGTAACTACTGCCTTACAACAAAGGGGCTTAGTTAAACTACTTGGTCTAGACTATGAGGTGCAATACAAAAAAGGGACTGAAAACAGGGTAGCTGATGCTTTATCTAGGAGGGGTGAAGAGGATACACATGAATTGAATGCCATATCCACAGCTGAACCTACTTGGATGATGGAGATAGTAAGTAGTTATGAGTATGATCCCATTGCTCAAAGCCCGATTCTGAGTTAATCCTGATCTTTGCCCCGATTGCGACTTGTATCAGGGGATAATTAGATACAAGATGAAGATCTTTGTGGGTAGGAGTGCTGGTTGGAGGTTGAAAATTTTTGAGGTCATGCACCAATCACCACTGGGTGGTCATTCTGGACAGCAGCGCACATACAAAAGAATCCAAATGGTTTTTCTTGGCCTGGTATGAAAGCAAAGGTGATTAAGTGGGTGTCTGAGCTTGATATTTGCCAGAGAGTGAAGAATGAGAATGTGCAATACCCTGGGTTATTGCAACCATTGCCCATTCCTGAGGCACCATGGCAGGACATAGCCATGGATTTCGAGGGATTACCCTTCTCTGGCCACAAGAATACTATATTAGTGATTATAGACAGGCTAACCAATTATGGGCACTTCTTGGCCCTTAAGCACCCTTACAATGCTAAAGATGCTGCTGAAGTATGAAGGATGTTAACAAGTTACATGGCTTACCTAAAACCACTATTTCAGATAGAGACACTATTTTTACAAGCCAGTTGTGGCAGAAGCTGTTCAAAACTATGGGTACCAAATTGAATATGTCCACCTCCTACCACCCCTAATCTGATGGGCAAACAGAGAGATTGAATAGGTGTCTAGAAACATACCTAAGGGCCATGGTCTTCTCCAATCCTAAACACTAGGTTCAGTGGCTTTCCTTAGCCGAGTGGTGGTACAATACTAACCACCATAGCTCTCTTAAAACTACACCATTTCAAGCCTTATACGGTTACCGACCACCTCAAGTTCCTATGGGATCTATGCCTCACTCGACTAACACGGTTGTAGGTGCTAGTTTGGCTCAAAGACAACACCTTCTACAAACTTTGAGAGAAAATTTACTACAAGCTCAAGGTAGGATAAAGTACTTTTGCGGAGCCGGGGAATCGTTCGTAACGAGAATTAAGGGTCGGGGGACTTAGTCGGGTCGAAATCAAGCTATGACCATAAAATATCAGCAAGCATGTGTGTGCGAAAAAATTTGAAATTGAGTGCCAAGTTCTATGGTCCTTACTGTATTAGCAAGCGTATGGGTGCTGTCGCGTATCAGTTGGACCTACCACTAGGGTCGCAAGTCCACCCCGTGTTCCACGTGTCTCAGCTCAAGAGGCGTATTGGGCCCAACGTACCAACCCAGCCACAACATTCACTTTGCGGGGTCGATGGTCGTGTCCTTGCTCAGCCAGTAGCTATATTGCAACGCAGAATGGTGCGAGTCAACAATGCAGCTTCCATAAAGGTACTCGTTCAATGGTCGAACCTCAGCCCCGACGATGCTACCCGGGAAGACTGGGGCTTTATCAGGAGCCAATTTCCCGATTTTGCTGCTCAACAATGACCTTGAGGTCAAGGTCAGTTTGATTGGAGGGGTGGTGTTATGATCGAAGAGCTAAGAGGAGAATTGGGGGGGAAATTAGGGTTAAGGATTGGGATTCGATTGAAATGAACGGATTTGGAAAAAAGAGTCATTTTTAGGCCTCATTTGTTTTCATTAAGATTAAGACGTCTGAATCTGAATACACGTCTGAATAATTAAAATGTTGTCTCTAGGTCTGAACACTGAATGATTAAGACTGTTTGTTTTTCAATATTTGAATGTGCATAATATATTTATTTAAACATAATAAATATATAATTCAAATTAAAAGATAACTAAATAATAGAAAATAAATTCAAATTTAATAAAATAAAATATTATTTGATAAAAAAAATGAAACATTTATATTCACTAGTAATGATGGAGATGTTTTATAGTCGTGGTGGGTGGTGAGTGGGGGTGGAGGGGTGAGTGGGTGGTTCGGTGAGGGGTGGGAGGTAGTGGGGGTGAGGTTGGTGGTGGGAGGTAGCGATAGTGAGGAGTGGGGGTGGGTAGTGTGGGGTAGGGATTGGTGGTGGGGGTGGGTTGTCACACCCCAACTTTTGATAGGGCGTGATGGGCACCCGACCCTTACTTTGGTGGCCGAGCGAACTCGCCGATCCTCGTCGATACATAATACGCATAATCTTACCGGACTCTTAAATCATGAAATGAATGCATAATGTAAACCTTTTAAAAAAAAACATGCTTTTCGTCCTTCTCAAATCAAGTAACATATCCGTAATCATATAAAATCCGCAACATAATGTATAATGACACATTCGGCTTACGGAACGACTTACAAAACCGACATGTTATATAGGCCACTCGTACGCAGAAAAGTCTCTAACATAAATCAAGATACCATAACATAGATACTCGACTCGGATCCTCCGGAAGGAAATGGAGCTCGCTAATCCGGCTAGAACATCTCTACTAGTATCCTCTGCCTCGTCGTACGCACCGCGGCATGAAACGTAGCCCGAAGAAAGTGGGTCGATTTTAATATGTCTTTGAGGTATGTAAAGCATGAGATACAAGAAACGTGATTCATATCGAAATAAGGGAGTATTAAACTCGTAAGGCTTACCTACAAACATAAATCATCGTATCAATATCATATCCAGCCCATTATGGGACTGAGGGTCATAAGTAAATAGTCATCATGCACATATGTATATATATAACGTGCCCCGGCCCTCTAGTGAGGGACTCGGTAAGTAAAATCATCATATTATCATATATATATATATATACCGTACCCGGCTCTCTAGTGAGGGACTCGGTGAATAACGTGTCCCGGCCCTCTAATGAGGGACTCGGTGGAGGAGATCTGCTCTCCACATATATACCATACCGCCCATCCCGTGGGCTCCGCCGCCATCATCGTACCATCATATCATCATATACGTATACCGGCCCGCCCTCTAGCGAGGGGACTCGATGAACAATGCGGTGGAACCGCGCACGAATACATACCGGCCCGGACTCGGTGAAAGAAGTAATAACGAATAAAGACGAGCGAGTAGGTGAGCAAACGCACACATAAATCATCGTGTGGACTCGATAGATGTTGTACTAATCAACGCTCGAGGGTTAAAACATTAGTCATAATGAGTTCTTTCTAAGTGTCATTAGAACTATATTGAGGATCGTAGACATGTATCAAGACAATCCGAGCCCGCCCATGAAAGTTACGGGCATTATTCGCTTTAGGACCCTCTACGGACGTATCAAAGCGATTCGAGCCCATTTATGAAAGTTAGGGACCTTATCCAATCATACAAAGGACACAAGGACCATAGCTCGACTATAGTAGGAATGCTAACATCAAGAAGTGAATAAGAATCGTAGACATGTCGATCTTATGAATAGTAGTTACCCCAAGGCTCGTATCATATCTTACTTACATCTAAGACATGCCAAAAGAAAAGAAAGGGTAAGCTTTACATACCGTTCCACCTCTTATTAGCTACGCTTATTCGTCCAAGCTCGTAAGCCTTATTCGTCCAAGCTCGTAAGCCTACACTTAAAAGGATTCATACTAACGTTAGACTCTTTATCGCACACTTGTTCCAAATTTCAAATCAAACTACTCTATATTCTCGCCGAAAATCGGCAAAGATCTCCCCTGTTTATATGCCTAGCCCAAATTCTCAATTCAACAACCAACAAGCACAATAATAATACCAACATTAATAACATCATTTCCCATATCAAATTATTCCATAAACATCCCACACAATGTTTTTCAACATACAACAACAACATACACTTCCTTCCATCCCAATCAAGGAGTATAATCTCATCAACACACCAACAATGTTAGATACCATTTTTATACGCATAAATCAGTCCATCCACATGGCCACAACATGTTCAAACAGCCCATGAACACAACAACTACAACACAACACTCTATGACCTTTTCTCCATAACTAGTTTCATTTTTGGGCTTTGCGACCTTCAAATAAACTCAACATAAAAGATGGGATAAATAACATACCTTATACTCAAAAAACTCAGCCACATCAACCTTTTCCAACACCAAGCTTAAGTAGAAGCAAGAACAATCACCTTCACGGACTAGTTGGCGTAATCTTGTCAAATTCTTGATTTATCGGACTCTAATATTTGGGAGATGTTTTGAGAGGCTTCTATGACTCTTTTGGAATGTTAATATCTTTGAAAAACCGGGCTGATGGGGTATTTATAGCCCCCTAGGTCAGTTCCACCGACTTATTCATGTGGGGCCCGCGGAACCGTTGGGCGGACTTGAGGTCTCGCTTCTTAAATGGTCATAACTTCTTGATTCGACATCGTATGAGGAGCCATGACCTACGGTTGGAAATATCTTTCAATTATCTACAACTTTTATTCTTGGTTTTTTCAAATTCCAAACTCATATCTTATTTTGGCCCTCGAAGTCGCATCACCCGAAAAACGTTTTCTTAAATCGTCCTTTGGAGGCTTACACTATTTTTGGCTTATGGGTCCTTCTTAGGACTTGCTCAACTTCACATGTACTACCTATATATCTCTTCTTATGTCCTTTATAAAATCCCGACGTGTGGGCCCCACCTTAACTCATGGTTTCGAGGCTATCATCGAGTGATCATGTTCGCCGATTTACTCCACACTCTCCAAAAAGTTCATATATATGTTCTTATGCTCGAGATAACATAATCTTTATCCATAATCCTTGTGTAACTGCCTTTCTCCCCGAGCTCGTACAAAAGCCGTCCACGAGTCTTGATAACGCGAAATTTTCCAAGCGCGTAACATGGTCTTTTGTGGGGTAGAGATTGGTGGTGGGGAGTGAGAGTGGGTGGGGTGGGGTGGGATGAGTGTTAGAGTGGGGTCGTGGGAGTGGGGGGTTGGAGTGGAGGGTGGGTGAGTGGTGGGGTGGGGTTGGAGTGGAGAGTGGGTGGGGTGGGGTTGGGATTGGAGAGTGCGATAAAAAAAGTTCCATACAAAAATGCCTCTTAATGGTATTAAGACTTTGTTCTAAGATCTTAATGATTAAGGCACCTATTCGATAAGTGCGTAGATCTTAATGCAAACAAATGCACTTAATGGCTTAAGGTCTGAACCATTCGGATTCAGACCTCCAATAAGTGCAAACAAATGAGGCCTTAGTCATTAGTGAACGCATGTGCAGCTCACATGCCACGTAAGGATAGACGGTGAAGATTAAATGGAACTTAAATGGATCCAAAGGCCCAGATTAAAGGAGCAGTTACAAGTTGTTAGAGGAATATATTGAACATAGCTGGGAATCATTTTTCATTGTCTAGATTATGATAATTTCTAACTTCTTCCTAAGTTCTTCTTTCTTCTTCTAATCTCTACTCTCTTCTTCTCCTTACGTCATCTTCTTTCTACTATAGGTTTCACCATTGTTGAAGACAGTTCTTGAGCTTGCTAATCTTGTAATAGCTAGGAACTGTATTTTATTTACGTATCAATAAAAATTCCCATTCTCTATTACAATTTGTGTCACATTTATAATTCAATTACAAGTCATAACATTGTATGTGCGCTCACAATATGTATATGTAATCAGTATATATATAATATATCAATGTATATATATGTATATATATTTCTCTAATATATTAGAAACGGCAGTTGGGAGGATCAACATGGACGAACAAAGGTAAAATAGTAATTACCCTTTCATTCTATTTTCCTACTGCTTTTAGAAGCTTCTACTATTTTCTTCCATCTACTACTACTTATACTACTAATCTATCTATTATCTCATCTCACAATCGCACTATTTTTAGAAATGGGAGTGGGGAAGGACCAACAAGGAGAACAAGGGCAAATATGAAATTAAAATTTTCTTGAATTTTCTTCCTTTGTTGCTTTGCTTCTGGCTTCAATTCTTTCACTTTTTGGTGTGTTATGGTAGTCCATTTATATGCCTATTCTGTTCAACATTCTATATTACTCCCAGATTTGATTCTATGGGTTCATGAAGTTTTAATCTTTTCTATGTTTTGGCTCAAAAAGGGATTGCTGTAAGCAAAGGGGAAAAAGAAGATAGGTGATGGTTTTTTTATTCTTCTTTGCTTTGAAGCTCTAAAATCCATGTTTGCTTTCCATTTGGTTAGCCATTTCCTCAAATTGTGAAACCTAAGTTGTTTTTGGGAGTTGATATTGTAGTTCATAGATATTAATACTTTTATATTGGGCGTAGAATAAGGGGAAAACAGAGGGAATAAACGGAAAAAAATTATGGCAAATGAGAAAGTAGATCCATCTCATTAAGAAGAAAAGTAACACTAGGTCTTTGATTAGTGCAAAAATTCAATGGATGATTTTTTCCCCTGAATATGTAAATACATTAGGAGAACACAATTTATTATTATATATTTGAGTATCGCTGTTTTGTTGGATTTCAAATTTTATTGCACTTTGCGAAATTCATTTCTGGGTTTAAGTAAACATTGTTCAGATCTATTTTTGTCAAAGTTTTATATGATTGTGTAAACCAATATTTTAATTCTCATTGCTTTGTTTTGTTTCAGGCTTCAGCCTGTGTTGTTGTAAATAGTGTTCTTGCGTGTGTTCAACGTCCTTCACATTGGTAAGTGTCGCTTTTCCGCTTGCTTTGATTATCATCCCTTAACTTCTAGGATTTTCCTGTCTCTTTGTTTGCTGCTCATGAATTTGTCTGTCTCTTTATTTGTCTTGTAACTTTTTAACTTTGTGCATAAGCATTGCATGGTCTACGTTTATTTGTTGTAAGTTCTTTTTTCATCTTTTTGTTGGATATATATTACTGTTCTGTTCTTTACCTTCTGTTTGGATGGTTGTTTCACTTGGTTAATCATCTACATCCATGTAATCCCCTTGTAAGACTAATGATGCCCATAAAGAGCTCGATAAAATCTTCATTACGAATATCTTACTGCCTTTCCCTGCATCTACAGTACTATGATTTGGTGAGTACATTTGAATTAGTAAAAGCCTCGATGAATAAAATACATAATTTTTTTTTTGTGTGTGTTATCTTATTCTATGACTTTGATGAATTTGTAACTTTAACAGTTGGTAGTTCATATGGAATTTTGCTTTCATGAGCTGGAATTGGGTTTTTCGAGTTTGAAGATCAAGATTTAAATTTAGTCCCAACCTTGTGGTTTCTTTTCAAAGTTATGTTGTTTTCTTTATCTGTGCTTGTTATATGTTCTTTTTTGCATATTCTGTGTGATATGAGCTTCATATAAATGACTCTCACTCTGCAGATTGATTCACCCAAAAAACTTTGATGACATGCCTGAAACAATTGGACAATATCTTAAGCATTAGTTTTTCTTTTTCCCCAGATATCCTACAACATTATTTCACAGTAACATGCCTTTGTTATTGTTCTTCTATTAGTCTACTCAGTTTGACACATTTGTTGCTAATGCAATAGGGAAAGAAAACATTAAAAAAAGAACAAGATCTTTTTTTTCTTTTTGGGTTTTCCCAATGTTCTAACATAAAATTCTGTTTTTTTATATGATTGTGAATGACTTTACAATATGAAGTGAATTTTCTTAGTGACATGAAAGTAATTCTTGCCTGGAGTTCTTCCAGTTGCTGAGCTAACTACTTTAAATTTCTTTTTTGACAATTTTGCCAGCATATTGCTTTTATCTCTGAATTTTGTGTGTTGCGTACCTGTAATTTTTTTTTAATTTCTGAACGCTCACCTTTGCACTTCTTTTGTTAGGCATCTAAAATCAGTTACTTTACTGAAAAAATTTCGGCCTCACGCAAGCAGAAAACATACTTCCTCATGAAAGGTAACACTCACATTCTCCACATATAGGGATTCATAGAAATGCCTTTACCATAGCACAATCTTTAGGATCAAATAGGATAATATCCTCCTATCTATTATTTTCCAAATCTTGGAAACTATAGTGGCAAGTTGGATTTTATTTTTAGGCCAGTTGAGTTTCTAGCAGCTAAATATGTCTAAGTTTTGGAAACTTTGAATGTTCCTAACCTAAAATTTATTTGAATAGTCGTCAAAAATAAAATACATATGTATTTTCAGCTAGAAAAACTCTAGCTGCTTTAAATGTCATTTCTATGAAGTAATGGATCATTTTCTAATAACTAATAGAAATATTGCACTCTATGACGTTCATGTTCCATAGTTCACCCGCATCACATATTCTAAACTTGATGTATGGCATGCCAATTAAGGTTTTTATTGTTTCTGAGGAACTGTAGGGAAGAAATTTACTTTGTAGGCGCGACATGCCAAATAAAGTTTAAAATACAAAAAGGAAAATGCCAATAAGAAGGTACATCTACCATTATTCACATTAAATAAGTACTTCTAGATCTATTATCAAGTGGTCGTTGAGAATTAGATGAAACTGAAGTGTACGTATCTGGAAAAGTGAGTGTTCACATCTATCGTGGCAGGCGCTGAGGTGCTAATAAAAGCAGCAAGTAACCTTGGTCACTAAATCTTCTAAATAGAGCGTTAATGATACTTTCATACTGTGAGAACATGCATGTGTTCTTTATACTTGCTAGTGAGCTGGAGAATAGTAGATCAACTCAATTTTTATTTTTTATAAATAATAAAGATATGAAATTCGAAGTTTCCATCATTTAAAGATTTCTTTTTGTGTGCGCGCAATAACTGCATACAACATAAAGCTTGGTTTAGTATGGCTTTGAACCAGGTTGTTACTAGGTCCCCCTTTTCTTTTCCATGACTAAAATATTCACTTCCTTTTTACAATGTTTCAGTTTATAAATGGTTTTCTGCAGGTTCCTATTTTTCCCATTTGAAGCCACTGCGAACTATATAACAAGTAACTTATGTCCGACTACAATTCAATTTAGTGAGATCCCTGAGGATAAAATGCTTCTCTAGCTTACATATAAGTATGGCTTCTCTCTTTCGATAGTTCTCTTTACCTCATTTCTTTGGATTGAAGTAATTATCTTTAAGGTACTTTTGAAGCTATAAATTTAAGTGCATAAAATGACATAATGATGCTTTGTCATTTAGAGTTTGAAATAGGAATGCCAAGTTATCATTCTTAGATGTCCATTAACTTCAGAAATAATGCTCTCAAAAGAAAAGTTTTATGCCAAAGGTGAAGATCTAAAGACCTATTACTTCACATTCCTTAATACATTGTTCGATGTTTTTTCCTTGATGAGTGTTGGAGTGCCAGCCTTTCTTGATTAGTCAAAGCTAGCTTTTTCATTGTTTAATTAGACACTGAATATTATGTTATGATATAGTTTTCTAAGTCAAAATACCATACGAGGATAGATATTCATGCACTATGTTATTGTTAGACTGAATAATTCTGAATTATTATTGATATATGATTAATGACACATGTGAAATCTTTTATGGTACTTTGAAAAGCCAACCCAAAGAATTCTAGGCTCTAGATGTGACAGATTTTCGAAGCACTTATATGTGTTGCGGCTCGAAATATTTTAAGGTTAATATTCTGCGATCTCCTTTTTTGTTGGGTTCTTTGTGTAATTCATCCAAATTGGTTCTCGAAAGAGGAGGAAGATGGAGTTATGATCAACTATAACCAGAGTTCTCCACTTTATTCTAACTTTCATAAGTTTTTAAAAAAAAAAATTGGAAACCAAGCAATAAAGGAAATGAACCATCTGATAACAATAAAAGAAACAGTGCAGTTGAGAAGTTACAGATTTTGAAGAAAAAAAGCATAGTTAGTGCAATTTTTAAGTAGTGCGCCATCTGTTGAAAAACCAACACTATTGCCAGATGCGTCATTTTTTGTTTTTTTAAATATCTGTCTTCTTCTGCATGATCATTAATTAGTCATAGTTATTGATTTTTAGCGGATCCTAAACAGGACCTCTCTGAACGTGAATCATTTGTACCCCAAGATAACTTCTTTTGGTGTACAATTTTGCTCATTCCATCATTTGCATGATTAGAAGTGTTTTCTTGATGATTGTGGAATCACTAAAAATAAGAATGAGAGAGATGTGACCCCCAATCATTGTGTCAGTATGCTCAAAGAGTGCTTTCGAGAAGATGGAGAAGGAAAGAATGCACTTTTAACTTCTTTCTCATATTGAACTGCCAGGGCATGATTTAGACAATAGACAAATTGGCTCTGTTACAATCAGTTTGTCGGGTTGTTTCTAAATATTCCTTCTACAGTCCTTTTTTTGTTATGAAATTTATTAGGTTGCTCTAGCCCACGTACTATTTCAAACATGACCAGAACCATCTTTTTTATCTCCACTGACATTCATTTGTATCACACATTACTAACTCTATTATATTAGAATTTTATTCGACCAATTCAGATACTAATACTGGACTAATTTGCAAAGATACCTAACTATGATATTGAGACTTTGAGAGCCAGACGCGTTGAAATGCTTACCAAGTTCTAATGCGTAGTTCCCACCTTATCATTACGCTTCAATCGGGTCACCCCCATAATAAATGATTTTGTACCCTGCATCAACACATTCTTATCAGTAAGCACAATAACATAACAAATTATTATACCGAGCACTAAACTTTCAAGATATGGTAGATAGCACCAAATAAGATGAGCCAGGCATATCATCAAATACCGTAGGTGCATAGCCTACTTCAACATCTAGGAAAAAATGCCACCTTTAATGTAATCAACTTCTGGCAAATGGTCTTCTTTGTCTGCCATAGTTGTCACTTCTTACCGATTGTCCTTTGTTATGCAAATAATTAAAAATATATTGGTGCATCTCTTCCGTGAATTTCCGCCGTGGAGACTATTGTTCAACTTTGTTTTCAAAGTTCTATCTTCCACTTCGAAAAATGACATTTTTTGTTGTTTAGTAAAATAGGTGAGAATAAATGCACAAAAAAGACATGCTAATCAGGTACAATCGTATCCCAGCAGCCTCA
This sequence comes from Lycium ferocissimum, assembly GCF_029784015.1. Classification (NCBI taxonomy): domain Eukaryota; kingdom Viridiplantae; phylum Streptophyta; class Magnoliopsida; order Solanales; family Solanaceae; genus Lycium; species Lycium ferocissimum. The sequence continues at coordinate 25,249 of NW_026719958.1, forward strand.
AATTGCAAACACGTGTAATGTATGTCTCCAGCATTCCCACACAGGTTTGTGTGTTCAATTACACACACACCTCCGTGACATCACTTTTCATGCATTATGTTGGTTTTTTTCATTGTACTGTGGAAGGATTTTTTATTCTTCTGATGTCGTTAGTCTTCTTTCTCTTTTTCTCATCTTCGGTTATCTTCTGGTGAGTTTCATTCTTATTGAGTTTGTTTTTCAATCTTCCAACTTATTTGCTTCCTCCTTCATATTGTTTTATAATGTGCATTTCTAATTTGTGTACTTTAATTACAGTCACGAGAAAGAGACGCTACATTCTTGAAGTTCTCCTTCAATTGTTTGAGATGTTTGGAGTACAGAGGCTATAATTCTGCTCATATTTCACTTCAGAGTCCATTTCTACCTCTGCTTTTGTCCCCATTGTCTTTCATTTAGGAGGCACTATTGAATCAATTGTCATATGTCGACCAATGTACAGGAAGTTACATATGAGCCTTTAGCATGTGATTTTTTTTTCATGATCTGGGTGTTTATTTTGTTTTTTAGTTCTTACTTTATTAAAATGGTAAATTGATAATGTTATTATAGTTTATTAAGTGAAGAGTACTTTCTATGCTTAAGTTTGTTCTTGTGATTCATTTTTTCTGTCCTTTTTATATTTAAATTTGTTATGTATATTAATTTTCTCTAATTTTGTCTCGGCGGTTAGTCAAATGTTCCCCATATTCAGAGAGGAGTTTTGAGAAGCTGTTGGTTGTTCTCTTTCTGTCTGTTTCGAGCTATAGAGATACTGTTAGGGATATCTCATTGATCGGACCTCTTTTAGCGAAGAGTTTTAACGAACTCCAGGTGAACTGCATTATTTGATATTGTTAGTGTGTGTGCGCGCGTGTGTGTGTGTGTGTGAGAGAGAGAGAGAAATCAAAATGCATATCTTTTTTCCTTAATTAGGCATTTGTTATAATGATGTTTCTTTTGTACTGTTTCCTTATCTTACACACTCTTTTGCTTCTTGTTACTTCAAGCACGATGATTCTGCTTTATTGCTTTTAGCCATGCTTTGGTTATTGAACTTCGCAATACATAGAGGCTGCTAATTAAGCTGAAACTTAGCATGAGCATTTTGTTTCCTGTTTGTGTGTTTCAAGCTTACTGCATACACTGCCTTTTTCTTTTGTTGGGGAGATTTTGGTGTAGTAAAAAATGTTACTTTATTATATAGATGGGATTTTAAGACTTTAATAAACTAAAAAGACGGAATTAGCCAAGGGGAAGCTTGAAGCTCGCTTACATTAGAACCATTGGGTTTGCAATGGCACTTCAATCCGGTGAATCAGAATTTAGAATTTTCTATGATTTTTGTGTGTGTTGCATAAATTTAAATAACACTTTCTTACCAAGTTACGGCTTCACATTGTGTCTTCCTCATTTCTTATATTTACCAAATTCTTCCTTTCATTTTCGTGGATAATTGCATATTTTATCGCATGGCTATGTTTTGTAATGCAGGTTTGGATATTTTTGTCAAATCGGGGAAAGTACTTATGACGACAAAGATTTATGGAGTGGTGACATCTCAGAGGGAATCTTCTTCTTTTGTCTATTATGTAATTGGGTTCTCTCATTGAGGATGAAGAATGCACTATTTTCTAATCTTTTACAACGTGTAAATATTAGTAAGTGTTAAAAACTTTAAACAAATAGAAGTATTTTCTTTGTATTGGGACCTTTCAGTAATTACTAACATAAACAATAAGGACAGGCATATGCCCGGACGTCTAGTACTTTTATATTAGAAATGGGAGTTGGGGTGTACGAACAGGGGGACGAATAGGGGTATTTTGGTAATTTCGATTTTACTATCTATCTATAGTCCACTTTCCTTCTTCTTCCATGCTCTCCATTTAGTGCAAGTTGGTGCAAAATTGACAATTTTCCTGCTTCATTGCTTTGCAATTCTCTTCATCAAGAGTTCAAGTTCAAGACGTCATTATCTTTTGCTGAATTTTTCAATTCTCTTGGCTTCCCATTTTTCTTCCCTCTTTTAGTTTCGAATCTATATCTTTGAATTTCTCCTCTTTCCAGGTATAGAATTTGTCTCTTTCTGATTTCACAATCTGGTTGCTATTAATCTTCTAGCATTAATTGTGTTTGTTTTCAATTCTTAAGAATGATTTCTAGCTAGATTTGTAAATGACTAGGTGCATGCCTTTTTGTTTCTGATTTTGGGGTAAAATGGTGTTTTAATGTGAAACTTTTGTTCTTTAAAGGTGCGTTGCTTCCTCGTAAAAAGATCTACCGTGATTACTTTATGTAATATGTGATATGTGATCATAAATGACTCGCACCATGATGCACCTAAGGTGTTTGATGAAAAGGAAACCTTTTGGGAGGCGCTATTTGATTTTTTAACTCTCATTCTTTCAATATTGTATTAGTGCTATTTGAATTTTTAGTGTTAGAGTGGTATTATTAATCTTCATAATATGTGATGATTGATGTATAAACACATGTTTATTTAGTGTTATTATGTCAATTGCTTCTCCTAGCATGCGAAGGCTACCTTTGATCCATATAATGAATGGGCTCCATTTTTGCTGGAAGGTAACTTCTCCACTTCACATGTGCTTTTCCTCCCTCATCTAATTTTGCTTTTCGAAGTAGTTGCAACTTATTACTGCTAAGTTGGTGCTTAGAGCTATAGGAGCTTGGGAAATGCTTAGGTTTAAATTATGCTTGTTGCATTATAGTTGATCTTCTGGGCAATAACCCTTATTTCGTTGCTAAAATACGTATTTTTGGTATTTAGTGTTGATCAAGTAAAATTTTGTTAGAGAGATGCTCATTAATACTTATGGAACCTGACTGTGTTTGATTGATCATACATGAATATTCTCAGGTGGTACATTTGCTACGCATAAGTGCAAAGTAGTATGAAGTTGTTTTTCCTACGAAAAGAAATTCGTGCTACACTCCACAGACAAGCAATTATATGGATGCTGCTTAATCTACATATTTATCATTAAAGAGCTTTGACAAGTATAAGAAGTCAGGTGCAGTTCTACTTATCATTGTATTATTGTATATTTGTCCAGACATAATTGATGGTGTTCTGTTGCCTGCAGTGGCAGGTTGATAATCGAAAACCAACTGCTTTTTTCATGTTCTCTTCCTCAGTTGGGCACTGTCTAAAAGGTAATGCAAAGATTTTATTTCATAATATTGTTCCTTGATAGAAAATAGTTTGGCTAATACTTTTCAATTGAAGGTTGTGTTGTTTTGAAAAAAATCTCTTAGTTTTTGTACACAATACAAGACATTTCCAAAGTTCAAAACCTTAAGGTTGAAAAAATACATTAAAATGGATTATTTAGCATTCTTCATGAGAAGTTTAAAATGTATTTGTATCTTAAAATCTACGGTTACTTTACCAGGAGAAAGGAAACAGTAAATCTTTGACTATAGCCTACACTTTGATATCATGTTGCGGCTAGCACGGCCATTTATTCGGTGACACATGTTAAACCATCTGTCACTTCTAGATTCTCTACTTTGCCTTCTCCATTGGGGTTACACGGTACTATCTTCTCTCTGCTCTGCTTTCTTTTATTTGTTCTTTTTTTTTCCTTATCTTTCATCTCGAATTTATAATTTTGTTTGGGCTGGTGTGGTTTCTTGCTCTATTTTGTTTGAATTCTCTTCTATTTTTTTTTTTTTGCCTTTACTTGGTCATTTCTAGCTAGATTAGATACTGCATGCATTAATCCAGAGTTTCTGCCTCATTTGGTCATCGCAATACATGGATGTATAACCTTAAAAAAAAAAAAAATCTTTAGGAAACTCGCTAGCATTGTGAAAACATTAACTGAAACCTCCTCTTATAGACTTGATTGGGTTAATTATTTCAGTAGAATCGACAACTACCATTCACGTATTCATTTCCTTCGTTTTGTTGTTCTTTGTGGGCTTAGCAGTTTTTTCTTCTTTTCAAATCTCAATTTGAGTTCGAAGTTGGCTCAGGTGTGTGCTCCATTTACCTCAATCAATTCTGGTGTACTCTATTCTTTGTTTATTTAATGCACACAGTTATTGCTAATGTAATTTGGTGGACATTTAATTTGTAGTAATTCTCTGTTCTTTTGAATGTGTCTTACTGGAATTTCTACATTCATCTTTGTATATGTGTCTGATTTGTATGCAACGAGGGTGCTTGATAATATGCCTAAAATAATTGAATACTACTTTTTTTTTAAAAAAAACTTATCTCTTTTGATTGATGCTCTACAACTTGAAGCTAATTATTTCGCTTTGCCGAATTCGATTTTACTATTTTAATTAGTTGAGTTGATAGTGAGGTGTAGTTAATGGATTGACACACTCATTTTTCAGGTTGATTTGGCTTACTGATGACTGCAGGTGCGGCAGTGCCTTGTGGCTTAAATATGAGATCAGATTAAGTGTGGCATTTGGTTTCAGTGCTGGAGAGGTAATCCCTCTCTTTTCACAATTATTGTGTATATATAATTTATTTCAATTTGAGATAAGAAACAACAGGGAAATGCTAAAAAAAAAAAAAATTCAAATAATTCATGTGGGAAATAGAGAAAACATGTATTCTAGACCATTAGTCAATAGAGTGGTAGATTATACAACAATTTGTGGTTTGTTCTTTCAAAGACATAAATAGAAATAGCAGAAATGGTATGCAAGTTGCGTATATATGAACGTTAGGAACTCAACAAAAATGTTGTTGGGGAATGTATGCTGGCCATTTAACTTATAAAGTTAAATTGCCATTGTTTTAAAGACAGGCTAAATTAAATTTCCATAATTAAAATGACAACGTCAGTATATATCCTTTTCCTATGATTTATGGTTAAGACCAAAAAACTAGTACCGCATGTTATGTCGAAATTTGAAGTGATAGTTTTGCACATTAAAATCATGGTTCCTCTCTAGGATATGAAAATCTGAAAGCTCATGAGTGTGTTTTATATTTGCTTCAGTGGTCTGCCAAATGACTGCAGGTATGTGCTTTACTCAAAGCATTCTCTGGGTTGTTGATATGTTAAGGTAACCTCTTAATGCTCTACATTGCTTATCTTAGATTCCGCTATACATAATTTTGCTTAATTAATTTTTAGATTAGGCATTGATGCTCTTTGCCTTCACTTGTGAAGGTTCAGTAGTTTCCACAGGCAAAAAGGATAGTAAGCAGTTTGGATGTTGCTTGTGAGTTGCTATTTCTTTTACCTTCTACACTATGCTTCATATGCATATTTGATATCCACATATTTGTACCATCTCTGTTTCAACAGTAATATGATGAATTTCACAGTCTTTTTTCGTTTCATTTTACATGAGACCATATGTATTCATTGTCGTAGCTTTTCATCTCTGACACTAATATTAGGACATGAAAAGTCATTGTTAGAATTGAAAGAAGCTCATTTTAAGGAATAACATGCATTCTTTAACAGCAGAATGTCTTGCTCGCATTTAAGCATTTATATTCGTCCAATTAAACGAAGTCAGTACTTAGTTACTTTCTTTAAAAGTTGATACAAATCTTTTTTGATCTCAGGATATATTATTTTAGTTGTGGTATGATTCAGCTTTAAAATTCAATTCTAAAGGATCATTGACCCTGAACAAGAAAATAGTGGATGAAAAAGAGACGCATGCTTCTATTGGACCTGGAGTTGGCCAAGGGACTGTTGTGGGTCAAGCTGCAGATAGTATTGTGAGACAGCCTAAGGCAGAGGGAAAAATACGTGGTGCGCTATTGCTTAGTCTAGCTTTTATGGCAGCTTTAACAATTTATGGACTAAATGTGAGTAATTTAGTTAATCGTGAGTATGATTATGTTCATTGCCTTGGGAGAAATCAGTTTGCCTAACTCTCGATCGTATAAATTTGAAAAATTTATTGGGTTCAAGTTTTTGATGAAAACGTGGTTGTCCTCTTCAATGATATAAGACTAATTCCCCTTTTTTCAAATTAGATAGTTTTTAAAAGTATTTTTTTACCATTTTGGCATGAGTTTGATAGATGGTAGTTGTTAAGTGGTATAGTGAATAAATTTGCTTGAGGCTGTCCATTTTGAATCATAAGAATGCTACATAAATTTTGCAGTAGATTACATGTCCCAGTTCGATGATTCATTTGGTAACTGCATTTTGATTCTCTTGCTAGACTAGAAGTGTCACCAACATTTCTACTTTGCTATTTGTTGGGAGTATTTACTATTTGCTATGTGCTATGACATTAGTAGATTATAGCTGAGGTAAAAAGCAAGAATTATCTCAAACTCTTAACTGGTTTTCTTTTTAGGAGTTTGCCCCAAATTTCATTTAGTAAAAGTGACTAAAGCTTAATATTTATGTTGTGTCTCATAGTTACAGCAGAGTGTTGACAATGTTTTTTTTTTTTTTTTTTCTGAAACGGGTAAGTAGACTGTTGAGTGTTGATAATGTTAGTAAATACTCAGACACATATTTGTACATGGTGCTTATACTATTCATATCAAATTTGTATTACTCTTCAAGTAAAAGCATACTTACTAGACATCATATTTAATTGTTATTTTTCTGCAAGTTTTTTAGTTGCTGATGCTAAACAAATCACATTCGCATTGCAAGTGTCAGCAGGTTTGGTGATCTTGTGGTTGAATATCCACTGCTCAAGGAGCTGAAAATATTGCCAACACATTCAGTAGGTTGTAATGTCAATGAGTTACAACTTACAAGTATCATTTTATTCAGATTTTGGACTTGAAAATTGAGTAGTCTGCTATATATATTGCCTACAAGTGTGTGTATATATGTAATAATGTGATTTTGGTTATGCAGATCTTAGAGGCTTGGACTATAGTGCGCGGCTACAATGTAAGAAATTTTGAAGCTATAAAATTAATAGAACATAATGCTCTGCAACTTTTAAGATGGAGGAGAAATAAAAAATGGTCTGTGGTGCATGAAGTTAGACAACAAACTCAAAGTGGTGTTCCTATTATTTGTGTTGACAAGTGTCTAAGAAAATTGTGCTACTTCTATCTCTTTGTACTTGTTACACCTCGAAATTTCAGGTTGCTATGCGGTGAATAAACTAACGCAAGTTAAGGTGTATATGATACCCTACCTGTGAGAAGGGTTACTTAATGATTCTAATTAAGATTCCAAAGACATTTGAGGCGAGAGAAGAAAGCTCGTTGGAGAAAGCTAAGGCAGAAAGTGCCTTACCTTGTGTACAAGTGTACCAGCAGGTATTCCTGGTAATTTACAGGACTATAGGTTGAACGGATCTAATCGGCGAAATCTGAACTGAATCGGGAAAAGTCTGCAGGCACCAGTCACGGTCGACGGGCCGTCGACATGTCGACGGACCATCGATGTGTACCATCCCTGCGATCAGGTATTTGCAGGCGCGAGTCGACAGAGCCAGTCGACGGGTCGTCGACCCGCTCGTCGAACCACCTCTCTGGAATTTTCTGGTGTCAGCTATAAATAGACGAGCCATGCTCTTATTTTTCAGATTTCACTTCTCTCCAAGTCCTGAAAACTCTAGAATACTCTCAATAGCATATTACCACAAATCCAAGAGGAATTAAGGGGTAAGCACCAAGAAATTAGTAGAATCAAGTGCAAGGATATTCACTAGGGCTTGTGGAAACCAAGAATCTTTTTGGTATTGAAGTAGGGTTTTCTCTCAAGTGGAGTAATTTCATCCAAAGCCCATTCCTATGTGATCAAAGGTGAGTTTCACATTTAATTCATGTTACTAAGAATATTGAGTAGTTCAAAGGCTTGGATTATGGAAGAAAGTAGAGTGCGAAGTTCAAATATGGAAATAATGGAATTCTTGAATGGTAACTTGACTTGAATCATAGTTTTGACATGCCATGAGTGTAATCTTGTAGTGAATAATACAAATGATGTTAAAGGAGTATTATATGAGAATATATATGGTATTATGTCATAGTTTTGGTTATGGATGACATTGGAAGGGCATTGTAAGGATTGAATAATGTTGAACTTGATAAAGTTTATCGATTGTAGTATCGTGGGTGTTATTATAGACGTTTGGGAGTTGTTTATTACATAGAGAAGGTTGTTGAAACAAAGGAAACGCTGCCTAATTTTCGTTAGCCCTTAGTTGTTTTAGTTGAGGCCTAAGTATGTTCCCGGTTATCTAATCCTCGTACGAGTTCTCTTGAATGTAGAATCGCCTTCCTGGAAGGAGAACGCTAGTTGTTGAGGAGACGTCAAGGTATGTAAGGCTAGTCCCCCTTTCTTTTAAAAGGCGTGACTCATTTATTACTATCTCTATTTATGATTTCCATGACTTTCCTTCATTCCAAAAGCTACAAGTCTATGATTATTAAGAGCTTCTCTTGAGATAAAGATAAGAGATATGTTATGAATATGATAATAATGATGATGAATCTATGTCTAGAGATTCCAAAGCTTATGATATGATAGCTTTATGAAGCTAATGATCCTTATATGATTCCTTGGTGTTATTCATCACCTTATGACGCTAGTTCCTTCAAGGTAGGACATGATGATCATGACTACTCCATAATGGAATCGGGGGTTCTCAACCTTACGTCACCCCGATAGATTCGTAGCTTTTACTTGAGTTCTTATGCATGCCTTATGATAAGTATATATGTATGATAACACCGTGCCTAGTTGGCCGGACATGACACCGCTAAGGCGGGCGGCTTATGATGACACCGTGCCTAGTTGGTCGGACATGACACCGCTAAGGCGGGCGGCTTATGATAACACCGTGCCTATTTGGCCAGACATGACACCACTAGTGGGCGGCGTGCGATAGTTACCCGAACGCGGGTTAACTATGATGGTACATTTGATATGCATGACATGTGTTTTCTTTAAAAGTTAAGCAGGCATAATATTCGCCTTAAGAGGCAATTGACGTACAGGTTATATCTTTGCCTCATGTTTCATTATTTCTTTATTATGTTGTTATTCATGCCTTACGTACTCAGTACATTGTTCATACTGACGTCCTTCTTCTTTTTGGACGTTGTGTTCATGCCCACAGGTAGACAGGGAAACAGACAGGATTCCTAGGCGCCATATATATATATATAGGAGCACTCCACTACTCCGGAGTTGCATATTTTGGGTATATCCTTTTGTGTACATTTATTGGGTATGGCGGGGTCCTGTCCCGTCCTTATGTCTCGGTATTCTTGTAGAGGCTCATAGATACTTATGCGTGGGTAGTAGATGTCGCATGATTACTACAGTGTATATTTGTATGTCATTTTGATAGCCTCGTAGGCTTATGTGCACAAAGGTAGATATATTTTGGAAATGATACTGATTGTATTATGACAAGTTCCGTGATGAGAGTAATGTATATTCAGGAAGAGTTTGATGACAAGTATGATGGGTGGTGCTAGGTAGGGTAGCTCCGGGTACCCGCCATGGCCCCTAGTTGGGTCGTGACAATACTTTTCTTATTCAAGGTACCTAACATGAGTCAGAAGGAGATGATTTACGCAGATATAACACAGTCAAAAAGTTGTTCAATTCTTGGATTACTTGAGTTTAAGATCTAAGGATTAGATAAATAGTTTTATTAGACATTGCTGATGTTATTTTGTTTTGGAGATATAATATGTCTATTTTACCGATGATGTATGCTTATTTCAACATACTTTGGCATCAATATAGCCACAAATGTTTGTAGTTGTGAATAAAATGTAAAATGTTGGGCCCGTGAGCACGGGCCATGACCTTCTAGTGTGTGTGTATATGTGTGTGTGTGTATATATATAAGGTGTTAATTAAAAATCGAAGCAAAATGTAATGCACCGTCTATGTATTTTGACCTTAAAATGTACCTCATACAAATAAAGGTAAATGAATCTGGAAAGGCACTAGTAGATGGCGTGTAGAGTAGAACTACAGCGGTAGAACCCCAAATGGAACGACGTCGTCATAGTCCAAACATATCTTTACCAGTAAAACTCCGTGTTTTCTCAATTCTTACACTACTTTCAAGGCTCCCCCAAAATCTCAGTAACCAAGAACTCTCATTTCCTTTCCTTTCATTTTGAAAATATAAAGACGAGATAGAAGATGAAGAGGAAAAACACATTGAAATAAAACGAGTACCAGATGCTACAGATTTTTTTGTTAACGATGATGATGATTCAGACGATGAGAATCAGCTATCTCTTCCTCAGGCTAAAAATGCGCCATTTATCCACGAGCTCTCTCTCTTTCTTCTTGGCTCCACCAAAATCTTAGTAACTAAGAACTCTCATTTCCTTTCCTTTCATTTTGAAAATATAAAGACGAGATGGAAGATGAAGAGGAAAAACACATTGAAATAGAACAAGTACCAGATGCTACCGATGATTTTTTTTTGTTAACGATGATGATGATTCAAACGATGACAATCAACTATCTCTTCCTCAGCCTAAAAATGCGCCATTTATCCACGAGCTCTCTCTTTCTTCTTGTTAGAATTGCGGTCCCTTTTCTAAATTATGAGGATCCCTAATTTCTAGTTGTAGGATGGAGGAGTTGAGATAAGACGAACTCCGTTCGACCAATGAGATTAAAGTTGACATGACAATATTCAATTGGTCAAAACATATCAGTTGTACACTTGACACATGTTATTGACCTTTGATTTGACTAGGTATCTTTGTGTCATTTTAACATGTGGCATAATCCTATTGACTCCTTCATTTGACCTGGCGTGTCACGTCATTTGAAACGTGAAACCAATTTGGGCCTCTAGGAAGCTTGACAAAGTGGGCTTATTATTTGTAGCTCAAATCAATGGACTAGCCCGACAGAATTGGATCGTTAATTAAATTCATATTAATTAAAATTAAATAATCAATCCAATTATATTAGTCCATAATCGTTATTTTGACTAATATATCTTGAATTTAAAATAATTCGAATATCTCACGGATTTAAATTTTAATAAAATTTCATTTCCACAACAACAACCTCAAAGATATCGAGCAAAACGACGTCATAAAAAATACCACGTTTCTCAATTCTTTACACTGCTTTCAAGGCTCCCCCAAATTCCAATATCTGAGAACTGAACTGTCCTTCCCTTCATTTTGAAAAAAAAAATCTTGCTACACACACAAAAAGATGAAATTTGAATAGAAAAGGCTTCTTCTCCTTCTGATTCCATGAAATATGTTCAATAAATATTGGTCTTAATGAAGGTGTTAATTAAAAATCGAAGCCAAATTTAATGCACCCACTGTGTATTTGACCTTAAAATGTACTTCATACAAATAAATGTAAGGCGTGTAGAGTAGAACTATAGTGGTAGAATCCCAAGTGAAACAGCGTTGTCCAAATATATCTTTACCAATAAAACCCTGTATTTTCTTAATTCTTACATTTCTTTCAAGGTTCCCCCCTAAATCTCAGTAACGAAGAACTCTCCTTCCCTTTCCCTTCATTTTGAAAAATAAATGGAAAATGAAGAGGAAAACCCATTGAAATGGAACAAGAACAAGATGCATCAGATGATCCGTTCTTTTATTAATGATGATGATTCAGATGATGACAATCAATAATTTCTTCCTCAGGTTAAGAATGCGGCGTTTAATCCACAAGCTCTCTCTGACTTTTTGTTAGAACTGTGGTCCCTTTTCTGAATTATGAGAACGCATATTTCTAGTTGTTGGATAAATGAGTTAAGATAAGGACGAATTAGTTTCGACCAATGAGATTGAAGTTGTCATGACAATATTCGATTGGTCAAATCATGTCACTTGTACACATGAAGTATCGTCATTGGCCTTTGACTTGACTAGACATGCTGTGTCATTTGTGATGTGTGGCATGATCCTATTGGCTCCTTTATTTGACTTGACGTGCCACGTCATTTGACACGTGAAACCAATTTAGGCCTCTAAGAAGATGACATCTTGAGCTTGACAAAGTAAGCTCATTATTTATAGCTCAATTCATTGGACTAGCTTGACAAAATTGGATCTGTCACGACCCAAATTCGGGCTCGTGGTGGCACCTACCTTCCCACCTTGGTAGGCGAACCCTCTCATTATAAAACGTTTCAATCACACAACATTCCATTTAAAAGCATTTGATAATTAAGAAATACAGCGGAATTCCATTTATAAAAGTTCAATAAGCACAAGTTCATATGTTACAACAACACCAATTGACAGACTTGATACGATTTCCCATGACCTAGTCTAGACTAGTACAAAAGCGACTATTGACTCAGATTACCGTTATATTCTACGACACATCCTCCGTCCCGGATGAAATGGGAGGAGGTCTTCCAGATAGGCACCGTGAGGTCCTCTCCATATCAAACAAATACCTAAAACAATCTACATCCCAAAAAGGGTGTAGCAAGTGCAATATCAGTACAACCACGCATACCGAGTAAGTATCATAGGTCGACAATGGTTAGTAATACATATTGGTAGAGAATCCACGAACAATGATGACAATCACTAAATCGAATCACATATCCATATACAGTACATCACAACATCAATATAACTTAAGACACAACTACTCTCTAATGGGTTATAAGTTGGCTAATCACTTACACAGGTTCTCAACATCTTGGCAATTCCCAAGTCGCTCATTTGTGTTTTAGGGGCGAGCTCGTCGTTACGACACCTTTTTATCCTACCTTGCTTTAAACCATTTACTACTAGTTTTGGGTTAATTTAACAGGCACAAATCAACAATATAATTCACAATCATCGAGTCCAAATGTTCGTCATTGCCTATGTATAGCATCTAAACCCAAATAAGACAAGTCTGAGTATATCCGACCCAATCCAATCACCACAATAGATTCATTATAATTCAATCATCACAACAACTCAATCAAGTCATAATGCAATGCGGTGCAATAACGGTATGAATGCGATGCGATGCCATGCAAATGAGGTGTACACATGTACTCCGGACGAAAATATCGATGTCTCGGTAGTACAACCCAGCGTGACTCGCAAAGTCCAAGTGCCACCCGTCCCGGATCTTTGCCCAACAGACAGACGGGACCCTGACTAATTGCTTACAGGGGAGTCTCACCGGCACCACCCTGGGGGACCCGCGGAGTCCATGCACTAACAACGATTCCGGGATAACATCGGAATCGGCCATCCAACAACGATGCCCGAATATAACCATCGGACATCGGCCTCCTCACAATCACTCAAATAAAAGAGTCTGTCAAATATTAGTTTCATAAATCAACGATTCCGGAATTGAACCTCGGACATCGGCCTCCTCACAATCACTCAAGTAAAAGAGTTTATCAAATACCAGTTTCATAAAATCAACGATTCCGGGATAGGTCTTCGGACGTCGGCCTTTTCATAATCATTCAAGTAAAAGAGTTTATCCAATATCAGTTTCGCTCAATCAATGATACCGGATCATCACCGGGTATCGGCCATGCATGATAAATATGAGAAAAATTGCGCAAAGGCATATGTCAATCATCAACAATCAAGTTCAATATCACAAGTACCTCAACGGGGTACGCCAACAACGTATCACATCACATTACCAACAGTGGGTATGCCAACATATATCAATAAGTCATGTACCAACAGTGGGTACGCCAACATATATCTATAACTCAAGTACCAACAGTGGGTACGCCAACAATATATCCAAGTGCAAATACCAACAGTGGTATGTCGATTCTATCCAAATCGAGACAACAAAACCGAATTCGATATCTACTAACTACACGTGGCATCAAGCCAACACAATTGCACAATCAAAGCACACATAACGGGGTGGCTAGTCCCAACACACATCAAGTCAATCATTTGACATACGGTATTACCGTTTTCCCTAAATCAGCATATTTGTTTAGGATAAGAATCTCACCCTGCACTCGAGTCATTCGTCACTATTTAACTAGGACATCATTCACTACCATGGTACATTTTATCTTCCCACCCAGCATTTAGATTCAATACAATAATTTCATCGATAAGCATAATTAGATTCCGTCCACTACTCCCAAGTTACATAAATCCATCGATAATCAACAAGCCATATCAATACCTAAGGAGTCTACAGGCCACAAGCCCGAACAAACAAGTCACACATAACAATACCATCCTAAAGTTCCATCCCAAATCTCCAATTTCCTACACATGCATTCTCCGTTTCTTCTACACAACAATGCGGAAAACTAACCGGAGTCTACCGAAAGGAAACTATAACCTACCTTATGGCCGAGCGGGTGTCACGAACATCCATTGATTCCTTTAAATCGATCGCTACATCATAATCCGTGTGAAATAGTTTGGAAACAACCATGTTTCCCAAGATTAATGCTTTCCACTTGAATCCTCCATAAGGGATTTGGATTAATAGGGAGGTTTGGGGGTCTTAACCCACCTCTAGTTTTCTTCTATATCAATTCCCATTTTCAAGCTTATATTTGGAAAGAACCCATTTTCAAGATCCATATAAGAATCTATTTCCAAAGGGCAAGGAGTGTAGAGATCTAGGTTATTAGCTCATTTCTTTGGTGAAGAACATGGGAGGTGGCTTAGAAGGAATTTTAGAGAGAAAATGTTGCTACCTCATCACTCTTCCAATTCTAGATAACTTGAAACCCACTTGATAATTCTCTAGGTGAGTATGTTTAGGAGTAATTTCTTAGGTAGAAGGAGGGTTGGAGGGTGTTAGAAGGACTTATTTGGACTAAAAATCTCATTTTTGAGTTTTCTCACCGAGCTGGGCGGCTGGAACTTAGGGTTATGAAAAATGAGACAATTCCCGAAATGATCCCTTAAATAGGGAAATTCACCGTGCGAAAACGACCAGTGATAAGTGTAATACGCTACGGTACCACCGAGTAGTTAATATGGCCGCTACGCAATCATAGGCGGTTACCAGTACGACAGTTAGTATACTGCCACAGCGTCACCGCTGTAGCGTCAATGCGACCGCCACTCTATCTGTTTGCCCATGCTTCTATTGCTTACGCGATGCGCACGACGATCTTGGTTTGGCTTGAAAGGTTTTCTGGACGCGAATAGGTGGAGGCACTGTTAAGGGCCATAGTCGTCATCTTCCCTCGAAATTCACAGTAACGACGAAACGGGTCATTAATTAAATTCATATTAATTGGACTTAAATAATTAATCAAATTATATCAGTCCAAAATATTTTTATTTTGACTAATATATCTTGAGTTTAATATAATTCGAATTTCTTGCGAATTTAAATTTTTATAAGATTTCATTGTCCAGACAACAACTTCATATTCAAATGTTTATTCACATTCAGAAATATGTTCAATAAATACTTATCTTAATTAAGGTGTTACTCCCTCCGTCTCAAATTATTTGTCATGTTTATTAAAAATGGTTGTCTCAAATTATTTGTCATTTTAGGGATTCAAGGCACATTTAATTAATTTTTTCCCTATTTTACCCGTAATAGAATTTTATCATTAATGGAGATGACATATAAATAGAGTAAACATTTAATGGAGAGATTATAACTTAAATATAAATAAGGGTAAAGTTAATCAAATACCCTTTGTAATTAATACTCCATCCGTCCTAAAACAAGTGTCATCTTACCAAAAATCCATTTTTTTTGCGCGAATTACCCTCATTTGGGGTGGTCTTTAAACTTTGCCCTTCGCCTAATACCCCGAGGTTATGGGTTCGAACTCCAACTCGGTAAAAAAAAAAAAAAAAATTTGCACGGTAGATGTTTGGATTAAATTTTACCTTAAGGCAAAAATTCTTCCTTGCAATTTTTTTTTTTAAAATTTTTTAGAGCGGCGGTTCGAACCCGAAACCAAGGAATTTTTAGCGAAGGGCAAAACTTAAAGACCACCAATTTCAGGAGCAAAAATTAAAGACCATCCCCAGCGAAGTGCAATCGTGCAAATTGCCCCCAAAAATCACGCCCATTAAGAAATCAATAAATACCATGTGAAGTTTTCTAAACTACCCCTATTTATTAGATATTTCTTTAGAATTAAACATTATTAAAGAGGACTACTTTTCTAAGAGCGTAGTTTCAAATACATGCTAATTTTTGTCTTGAATTCCTAAGGTGACACTTATATTAGGACAAATTCTGTTTGCTAAAATGACACTTCTTTTAGGACAGAAGGAGTATTTCTTAAGGAGCGTGTAATAAAAAAAGCGACAAATAATATGAGACTGAGGGAATAATTAAGTAGGCGTTCGGCCATGAAAATCAAATATTTTTCAGTTTATTTGGGATTTTGAAGTTGTAGTTGAAGATGGAGTTGCGTTTGGTTATTGTTTATGCAAAGAATATTTGATTGTTTGATATAATTCGAATTTCTTGCGAATTTAAATTTTTATAAGATTTCATCGTCCAGACAACAACTTCATATTCAAATGTTTATTCACATTCAGAAATATGTTCAATAAATACTTATCTTAATTAAGGTGTTACTCCCTCCGTCTTAAATTATTTGTCGTGTTTATGAAAAATAGTTGTCTCAAATTATTTGTCGTTTTAGGGATTCAAGGCACATTTAATTATTTTTTTTCCCCTATTTTACCCGTAATTGAATTTTATCATTAATGGAGATGACATATAAATAGAGTAAACATTTAATGGAGAGAGATTATAACTTAAATATAAATAAGGGTAAAGTTAATCAAATACCCTTCGTAATTAATACTCCATCCGTCCTAAAATAAGTGTCATCTTACCAAAAATTCATTTTTTTTGCCCGAATTACCCTTCATTTGGGGTGGTCTTTAATTTTTGCCCTTCGCCTAATACCCTGAGGAAATGGGTTCGAACTCCAGCTCGGTAAAAAAAAAAAAAAAAATTTGCAAGGTAGATGTTTGGATTAAATTTTGCCTTAAGGCAAAAATTCTTCCTTGCGATTTTTTTTTAAATTTTTTAGAGCGGCGGTTCGAACCCGAAACCAAGAAATTTTTAGCGAAGGGCAAAACTTAAAGACTACCAATTTCAGAGCAAAAATTAAAGACCATCCCCAGCGAAGGGCAATCCTGCAAATTGCCCCCAAAAATCACGCCCATTAAGAAATCAATAAATACCATGTGAAGTTTACTAAACTACCCCTATTTATTAGATATTTCTTTAGAATTAAACATTATTAAAGAGGAATACTTCTTTAATTCTAAGAGCGTAGTTTCAAATACATGCTAATTTTTGTCTTGAAATCCTAAGGTGACACTTATATTAAGACAAATTCTGTTTGCTAAAATGACACTTCTTTTAGGACAGAAGGAATATTTCTTAAGGAGCGTGTAAATCAAAAAAGCGACAAATAATATAAGACTGAGGGAATAATTAAGTAGGCGTTTGGCCATGAAAATCAAATATTTTTCAGTTTATTTGGGATTTTGAAGTTGTAGTTGAAGATGGAGTAGCGTTTGGTTATTGTTTATGCAAAGAATATTTGATTGTTTGAAAAAGTGAGAATAGGTTTTTAGGGGGCAATTCGCAGAATTGCCTTTCTTTTGGGGTGGTCTTTAAATTTTGCCCCTCATATTTGCGGTCTTTAAATTTTGCCCCTCATATTTGTGGTCTTTAAGTTTTGCCCTTAGCTTGGATACCGAGGTTTTGGGTTCGAACCCCCGCTCAAGCATAAAATAAAGAAATAATTTCGCAAGGCGGGGCCGGAGGAGTGTCCCCCCTAAGATAACTTCCTTAAGGAAACTAAAGTTATGCCGAGGGGCATAACTTTTTCCTCAAGACATAGTTTAGTTATGCCTTATGGAGCAAAACTTTTCCTTAAGGAACTATGCCTTATGGGGCAGACTTTTAATTAAGGCATAACCAAAAGTATGCCTTAACTAAAAGTGTGCCTTGAAAAGTTTAAAAAAAAAAAATGTCTCAAGGCAAAGTACCTCCGCATAACTTCCTTAAGGAAAAACTAAAGTTATGCGAGGGCATAACTTTTTCTCAAGGCATAATTTAGTTTTGCCTTATGGGGCAAAACTTTTCCTTAAGGAATTATACCTTATGGGGCAGACTTTTAATTAAGGTATAACCAAAAGTATGCCTTAACTAAAAGTGTGCCTTGAAAAGTTTTTTTAAAAAAATGTCTCAATGCAAAGTCCGCCTCGGCAAACTTCCTTAAGGAAAAACTAAAGTTATGCGAGGAGGGCATAACTTTCCTCGAGGCATAATTTAGTTTTTTTGCCTTATGGGCAAAACTTTTCTTAAGGAATTATGCTTATGGGGGGGCGACTTTTAATTAAGGTATAACCAAAAGTATGCCTTAACTAAAAGTGTGCCTTGAAAAGTTAAAAAAAAAAAAAAAATGTCTCAAGGCAAAGTCCGCCCCCTCCAAGATAACTTCCTTAATGAAAACTAAAGTTATCTTGGGAGGGGCATAACTTTTCCTCAAGGCATAATTTAGTTTTGCCTTATGGGGCAAAATTTTTCTTAGGAACTATGCGCTTATAGGCATCTTTTTAATTAATGCATAACCAAAAGTATGCCTTAACTAAAAGTGTGCCTTGAAAAGTTAAAAAAAAAAAAAAAAAAATGTCTCAAGGCAAAGTCGCCCCTCCGCATAACTTTGGTTTTTATAAGGATTGTATCTTTGGATCCGCATACACTCTCCCGACCGTCTTGCGAAATTATTTTTTTATTTTATCTCGAGCGGGGTTCGAACCGTAACCTCAGTATCAAGACGAAAAACTTAAAGAACACAAATATGAGGGGCAAAATTTAAAGACCACCCCAAAAGAAGGGCAATCCGTGCAAAAAAATGGTTTTTAGAGGCTTTTCAAATTCCACTTAAAATTTCCATAGCCAAGAAAACGTTTTCCCCAAAAAAGTGAAAAATTCTTTTGGCCAAACGGGTACTAATAATCTTGGCCAAATTTAATGAGTATTTGACCATAAACTATTGGACAAGCGGACAATTAATGTAAATGTAACTAGAGTGGCAGAAAGAACCTCAAAGATATCGAGCAAACGGCGTCGTGCAAGTCCTAATTAAAAACCCCTTTGTTTTCTGAGTTGTTTACACTGCTTTTAAGGTTCCCCCAAATCCCAGTATCCAACAACTGTACTGTCCTTTCCCTTTGAATTTGAAAATCAAGAAAAGAGATGGAAGATGAAGAGGAAAAAATACCCATTGAAATGGAACAACAACAACATGTAGAAAAGACTTCTTCTGATGATTCTTTCATTGATGATGATGATGATGATCAACATTCTCTTCCTGAGGTTAAACATTACCCCACCTATTTCCCGTCTCATTTTTTGTTGGACGAGTGATACTTTTTGGTTATTTATGTGCTGATTTGGATTGTAGGAACCATTAACTGAGAAGGAAATTGAGGAGCTCGTTTCTGAGCTAATAGAAGTTGAGAGTAAGGTTTGTAATTTCATTCCTTTTTTTTTTTGGGTTAAAAATTGAATATTGTGGGTTTGAGAAGGGAGCCTTAGCGTAACTGGTAAAGTTGCTGCCATGTGACTGGGAGGTCAAGAGTTTGAGCCGTTGAAACAGTCTCTTGCAGAAATGTAGGATATGGCTGCATACAATAGACCTGTGGGGTCCGGCCCTCTTTCGGATCACGCTCATAGTGGGAGCTTAGTGCTCCGGGCTGTCCCTTTTGTGGGTTGAAAGGTAGCCTTGGAGCAACGGTAAAGTTGTCTCTGTGTGACCTATAGGTCAGGGGTTCGAGCCGCAGAAGTAGCCATTAATGCTTGCATTAGGTTAAGCTGTGTACATCGCATCCTTTGTGGTGCGGCCCGTCCTCGTACCCTGTTATCGCGTGATGCTTTGTACACCGGGCTGCTGCTTTTTTTAATTTGAATTTTTTGGGTCAAAGGGAAGCCTTGAGCAACGGTAAAGTTGTCTCCTCTCCGTGTGGCTTATAGGTCACGAGTTCGATATGTGGAAGAAGCCATTAATGCTCACATAAGGATAGGCTGTGGCCCTTCCCTGCATTTTGCTAATGCGGGATGCTTTGTGCATCGGGCTTCCCTTTTTTTGAATTTTGTGGGTGCGGTTGTCTTTTAGCTTTTGAGTTATGATTGTTACAGGCTGCAGAGGCTCAAGAGGCTTTAGAAGAAGAGTCATTATCTAAAGTGGAGGCTGATGTTAGGGAAGAGTTGGCACAATCTCTTACAGGAGATGAGGTACATTTTGGGCTTCCCTCGTTTTTTGGCCCCCTTTGGCCATAAAAATTATTCACATTTTTTTTTTCTGGAATAATTTTTCACTTTATTTGAAAATCAGTGTTTGGCCATGAAATTCCAAATCCAGCTGAAGTTGTATTCCAAATTTGGAAAACAGCTTATAACCTCTTTTCCGACTCACTTTTCACTTTTCAAGTTGTATTTAAGTACATTTAAGCACGAACATTATTCCAAATATTTGTTGCAAAAAGTATAACAAACCACAACTCCATAAATTTCAAATAAAGTAAAAAAATATTTATAATCTATGGCCAAACACCTACATTTTTTTTTTGATATTTTATTTGATTTTTCTCAAGTGTATAAAACTCTTAACCCCCGTATTGTTTGCTTTGGAATTTGGTCATTTCAGTTGGAAAATGCCGTAGCTGATGAAATGGCAACCTTCAAAGAAGATTGGGAAGGTGCTCTCGATGAACTGGAGACTGAGAGTGCTCATTTGTGGGTATGCTTTATTCTTTATCTGTCAAATGGGTTTGTTGATTTTATCATTACAAATTAAATCAGCCCCGAGAGACGACTGGAAACACAAAAGGAACTTTACCTGCTTTGTTATTTGGAAGCTCTGAATGAACAAAAAAGGGATATCTTTTTGTTGCTAGTTTTTGATAAAAGGATGCTTGAGGATGTTTAGTTTACACCAGTTATGTATTGGGCAATGTACTTAGGGTCAAAGTACATGAAAACAAGGAGGATAGCGTTTGCTTTTAGTTAAATTGATAGGGAGACGTTGCAACAGTTTTCTTGTAATAACAATAATAATAGTAGTAGCAGTAGTAGTAGAGGTAGCGGTAGAGAGGTTGAGGGGTAGGGGTAGGGGTAGGGGTAGAGAGGTGAGGTACCTCGTACCTCCCACTAGCATAGCACAAGTTACTTTGCCCACAATGCTTAGGCAATTAGGAAGAATTCACCTAGTACCTCTTCTATTAAATTTGAATCTGCCTGCATAGGTGTCGACTAACTTTGCCCACAATGCTTAGGTAAATAGGAAGAATTCACCTAATGCTATTTTACTAAATTCAAATCTCTGTCCGTCCGTTAGACCACCCCTTTTGGAGGCAGTCGATTAATTTCTCAACTAACCGGAAATGGCACTTGGTATATTATTTATGAATTTCATGCTGAAGTTAAACATGGTTAATGCTGGGAGGTTTAGGAGATGCAACTGGTTTGGGTAGATTTACTGTAGGCTGTAGCCCCAAGTTTTGGGGTTGCACATTGATTTGGATGGTTTCCAAAATTAGATAACAGTAGCTTGAAACATATTTGTGTAAAAGGCAAAAGAGACTAATTCTTACAGGAGTAACTCTTGACGAAACTGCTTCATAAGGCATATGAAATTTTTTGAGAAGCACAAGGCATATAAAACTGGTTAAGTCATTTCAAATTTTTTCCACATATAAAAGAACTGGTGAAGACAGTAGATGAGAACATATGAACCCACCAGAAGAGAGCCTTTTTTTCCGGAAACCGGTAACTGTCCCACCGGAAGAGAGTATTTCCAATCATTGTTTATGTGTTGAATATTTGCATTAGTTTGACTGTCAATCTCCACAATTAATTGGTCAGTAAAAGGTCCTTTATCAATTGCAGTTTTCTTGCTATTTATGTGACACGATAACACCCAACTGACCTTACATTTAATTTTCCACGCATCTTTTACTTAACTATAAGCTGAAAAAGCATAGAAGCTAGAGTTAATTACTTAATGATGTTTGATGGGCCTTTTTAGAATTTCAGATTACCGAGTAGACACTGTTTGGCTCATCATTCACTGATTGGAAGGGCCAAAGCTAAGATATGAAATGTACGGACTTTGTTGTACCCTGTGTTAGAATCTCAAGCTACCCAGTACACTGGTTTTGCTCATCACACATGGATTCACTTCCATGCTACCTATATTACTCTAACTTTTCATGTCCGTTGTCCCATATGCTGTTGACTATTAAGCTGTGGTGCACCTTCATTTGGCTTTATCATATTGGAAAAGAAATAACCATTAAGGATGAAGTTTTGCATAGTAATGACAAAAAATGTTGCACAAAGTGATCCCAAAGAAAAGCAATTGCTCGTTGAATCAATTTTGAGGAATTTTATTAGTATCGACATTATTGTATGTTGGATGCTCACATTAGTTTTTTAATTGCACTTCTATTATAATAGTACTAAATTCATATATGTAATTATGCGCTTCACTTCTTGCTTTCTGCTTCAAGCCCTATGGACCTTGTCGCTTTTTTGTACTTTTCGCTAGTAAAACCACTGGTTTTGGTCGTAGATACAGGCCCTTCAAAAGGAAAATAAAAGAGAAGAGACTGAATTGTTGATAACTTTTACCTTATCAAAAAAAAAAAAAGAAGACTGATTTATTGATAGAGTAAAAACATGCAATTTTATGCGGGCCCATCGTGGGATTGCTTTTGCATTGGGTGTCCAGGTTACTCCTTTTGACCGTTTCTGTTTTCTTTGTCCATGTTAATAGACTGTGTAGCTCCTCTCTGCTATCTTTTTCCTATTGCGGAGGATTTTTAAATTTAATTGCTCTTGCTTATAGTGTCTCCAAGCAACTTGCTTAACCAAAAATGTCATTCAACATTCACTTGGTAGGTATGTTCTCCATAAATTAACTGGAGCCTCTTTGAACTGTTATGTTGGTCATAACTCCACTTTGTTTTTCTTTTTTACTATGTGATTTAATTTCTTACTGTTATGTTGTGTTCTTGTTAGTATGCTTGATGTTTGTAGCTCTAAGTTCCTAGTCCTACTTAATTATTTTTACATGCTGATATGATTAGGAACAACTGGATGGTGCTGGAATTGAACTCCCAAATCTCTTTAAGTGGATAGAGAGTCAGGCTCCTCATGGTTGCTGCACTGAAGCATGGAAAAACAGGACTCAGTGGGTTGGTTCTGAGTTGACAAATGACGTCACTGGAGCAATTGCTGATGCTGAGAAGTATCTTCAAATCCACAGACCTGTAAGAAGGCAAGTGACTCCACCTATCTCTCTCCAGTTACTAACTCAGTGGTAACCAAGTTGTGTTCTCTGACTTTGGCCACTGGCTTTATTATGGGGCAGGCGACATGGAAAAGTCTTGGAGGAGGGTGCCAGTGGTTTCTTGGCAAAAAAACTTGCTGGAGATGATGGCAGTGAGGCTCAGGGAGGGAGCAACGATGTAGATTGGGGCTCTTTCAGCAAATTATGCTCTGATAACCCATCTTCATCTATGGGTACTATTTCATTTGGCAGCAAAGATTGGGCCTCTGTTTACCTCGCTAGTACACCACAGCAAGCTGCTGAACTGGGACTAAAATTCCCTGGAGTTGACGAGGTGAATCAATTTTATGTATTTTTTTAATGATCTTGGGAGACATACCCTCATTGCATGTTTTTTCATTTTAATTCACCGATAACATTCTTTCATTTAATTTAGCCTTGCATGCCTCAGTTGCAACCGCTATATCTCAGTGAGGTTGCATCTGAAACTTGACCTTCACTCTTCCTTACCCTCTCGCAGTGATTATTTTAATACCACTCTATCTCACGTAAGCCGTCTCAGAAACATGACTTACATTCTTTCATTCCCTCGCTGCCCAATATCTTACAAGCTCCATTACAGACAGTGGCCCTTTCCACTTAACACCACATGGCCGAAAGAACATTGACCACATTCCCTTGCCAATGAGCAATGTAAGAAAATTGTGTCTCCTGAGCACAGAGGTATTTGAGCGAGGATCTATGAATAGATGGGACTCATTAATCTCCCGCAGCCAAAAGAAGCGAGGGAGAAAGGAAAATAAATGTTTGGAATAATTTGGGCAGTTAGAGTGAGAAATTTAAAGTTCTCCAAAATCGTTGGTGTAGGGAGGATTTGACGCGGATTTCCCATCTAGGGGTGTATACAAGCTGAGCCGAGTAAGAAAAAAGCAAGAAAAAGATTTAGTTGGCTTGAGCTTGACTGTGCCAATTCTTGTAAGGTTTGAGCTTGACTTGGTGCTATATTTGAGCAACTCATTCTCAAGACACAAAAAACAGAACACCATCATTGGTACCAAGGTATATCAATTTCTTCAATCAGCCATGGTATAACAAAGACCAAAACTAAATATCCTCCGATCAGCTACTCAAAAAAGAAAAGTCTCAATATAGATAGCGACACTTCTCTAATTCAAAGAGCTACCTTCTAAGAGGTTTCAGAGATGGAGAAGAAAGTGAGATAATGCTAGGAGGGGACTTAGCATCAACAAATAAGGCATTTAGTGAGTGGAGCCATGAGAAGCTAGTGCGTGGAGTTGTCATGACGTGCAAAGGGAGGAGGAGATAATGGTACTCTGAGAAAAAAATGTTAACGTGATTTTTTTTTCGTTTTGCCTAATCCTAAGTGGACAGAGTTATTATATATCTATACTGGTGCCAAGCTAGCCTAGATACTATCTTTATTAAAAAAAAAAAAAAAAGGATGCAATGAAGCTTTGAGTGAGACTAGGAAGTTGAGTAGAAATGGGGTGACTATTATTGTAAGAGGTGAGGAGTTTTAAGATGAACCGATGAAACAGCTGATGCCTGAAGTTTGGAGTGTGTTGAGTGTATAGAACTAACCAAGTGCTTTATATTTTCTTATTTATGGAATTCCTTATATTTTATGTATTGGGATAGTGATCGAGGGGTTCTTGATTGTGATATAGAAGAAAGATTGTAATTGAACAAAAATTTAAAGTCAAATTGGCCTATATGTCATTCAACTTCAAGCTGGGTATTTTGAGGCTCGAGATTGTTGTATCCATATTCTAGCAGTTCAAGCTTGAAACCTTATGTGTCGAGCAAGCCTGAGCAGCCCGCGACCCGACTTTCGCGATTTACACCCCTAATATGAAGTATGAACAGATTCCTTGAAGGGATAGTGGAGAGTTTGTTAATATGAAAATGATTTAAGACATGATATGTAAAAGAACAATAAAGGAAGGAAATGATTATTTTTAAAAGAGCACAAACTGGAAAAAACCTTGTTGAGCGATCTTTACCTCACCTTTTTTTTAAAAAAAAAAACTTATTGAGCGATCTCTAGTAATGAAAAATATGACAAAGTAATTGTAGGCTTGTCATTAAATTAACAAAAAGTTACTGAAAGTTAAAAGTTAGCTAGCCCCTCTTTTTTCTAAGAGTTCAATTAAGTTCAGAAATTTTCAAAATGAATATACTTTCTTGGAAGGAATTTGTAATAGATATAGAAATGTCAAAAAAGATATGTATGAAGGAACCATCTCTAGTGTAGAGAACGGTGGTAGAAGGTATCAGTGAATTCCCATAACAGTGGTTTTACACTAGGGATCATCTTGTTCTTTTTTGTCCTAGTTATGGTTGAGCTAACTAAAACTATATATTATGACATTTCATGGTATATGGTCCTTGCTGATAATATTGTGCTAATTGACGAAGCTAGCAAGGCTGCTGGCATTTAGCTCCTATTTGTTTACCCTGGTTATGGATGAGTTAACTAATAATATACAAGATGAGGTTCCATTGCGTGCTATTTTCGAACAATATTCTGCTAATAAGCACCCAAGGGTGTGACTAGTGGTCAATGAAGTGGGTTGAGAACCATGAGGTCCTAGGTTCAAATCCAATAGAGACAAAAACACTAGGTGATTTCTTTTCATCTGTCCTAGCCTTGGTGGATAGAGTTACATGGTACCTGATGTTGGCGGGAGGTGGCAGGTATAATGTGGAATTAGTTGAGGTGCGCGCAAGCTGGCATGGACACCATGGTTATTAAAAAAATGAAAAAAATATTGTGCTAATTGGCAAAAATAGCAAGATTGTTAACCAACAACTTGAACTATGGAGATGTACTCTAGAGACTAAAGGTTTTAGAATAGGTAGAAGTAAGACTAATTATCTTGATAAGGAAAGTGATTTGAGGTGAGACTAGGTTGGAATTGGGGTGCCTAATGCAAACAATTCAGATCTCCAGGCTTGATGTTCTAAGAGAATGTGATAAATGAAGATGTTACAGAAGCAAAATAAGATGGTCGCAAAGTGGCCTTTGAAGGTGATTTGGAAGAGTATAGTCCCAACAAAAGGGGCATGTTTTGGTTGGCTAGTGTCCCATGAAGCATGTCTAACTCATGAAAACCTGGTGAGAAGAGGCTGGATCATGTATAAGAGATGCTATTTATGTGAGAAACTCTGTGAATCTGTGGATCACAGTTTTATTCATTGTTAGTTTACTTGGCAGGTGTTGGTCCATGCTTACCGCTACCTTTGACATTTTCTGGACAAGTCCGATGAAGTTCAAGAAATGTTAATGTTGGGAAACTGCATCTCCAGAAGCATACCAAAAAAGGATCTGGAGAGCTATTCCTCTTACCATAGCCTGGACTATATGGAAAGAAAGAAATAAGGGGTGTTTTGAAGGCAAAAAAGGAGCACATTCAGTTGGTGAAATATAGCTGTTTGCATTATTTATATTATCGGGCAGATGGAAATGTTATATTGAATATACTGAACATGCCGGACATGCTTAGATTTGTAATGTTGTTTAGCCAGCATTATCTTTGTACTTCCACTGATGCTGTTTTTTCCTAATAAAATTTTAACTCAGAAAAAAATGGAGAAATGCTACCCGAGTGCTATGTGATAACGGATAAGACCAACAATGTTACATGATAGTGAATAATGGTCTTATAAAGTCCAAAATATCCTCAAGATGAGCGTCACATAATTGTGGATATTAAGATAGACGTATGGTCATGTAAGATTAGATAAGATTCAAAATGACCACATTTACGCAACAAGTGTAAGTAGCACATATAAAGGGCAGCCCGATGCACAAAGCATCCTGCGTTAGCAGGATCCGGGGAAGGACCTCACCCCAAGAGGTGTGTATAAACCGTCTACCCTAATGCAAGTATTAGTGGCTGCTTCTATGGCGCGAACCGTGATCTATAGGTCACACGGAGACAACTTTTTTTGCTTGCCCTCCAAGGCTCCCCTTCCATGACCTATAGTTAGTAGCATATAGAGGATAAAATGAGAAAGTGTTGCTTAAATTGGGTTGGTCATGTGTAACATCGACCTAGATGCATCGGTTTTGGAGGGGTGAAACAATGGAAACTGAATGTGTTAGAAAGGGACGGGGTAGACCTAAGATAACACAAGTTGTCATGAAAGACCTTCAATCTCTTGTAGCTCATGTGGATCTAGCTAAGATTAGGCATAATGGAAGTAAAAGATCTATATTGGCGATTCTAATTAATTGGGATTACATTTTAGTTATGTTAGTACATTTACTTTAGCTCCAATGTTCACTTGGAGTCTTTTAGTCCAGTCATGTTAGTTCGTTTACTTTAGGTCCAATGTTCACTGTTAGTACGTTTACTTTAGTCCAGTCATGTTAGTACGTTTACTTTAGGTCCAATGTTTACTTGGAGCCTTTTGGTACGGTCTGAGTTGTATATGCTTATTCAAAATATTGAGAACTTTTCGTGTTAGAGAAACTAAATTTTTACGATGGACCTGGCTAGCTTATTTTTTTTAGCGACAAAAACAGGAAGAATTCATATAGCAACCCTAACTTGCTTGGTATTGAGGTGTAGTAATACTCCCTCTGTTTCAATTTGTTTGTCTTACTTCCTTTCTTAGTCTCTTTAAAAAAGAATGCCACTTTGCATACTTAGTAACTCTTTACACCCAACATCCTACAGGACATATTTAAGACCACAAAATTCAAAGGGCATTTTGGTATATTACACATCTTTAGTTTGAGACCACAAGATTCAAAAGTCTTCTTTATTTTCTTAAACTCTGTGTGAGTCGAGCTAGGACAAACAAATTGAAACCGAGGGAGTAGCTGTTTTGTTGTAATATACCTCTAGACTTTTTTTGATAAGGTAATATACTTCTAAACTTGAGAGTCCCAGAAAGATATTGGTGTAGAAAACAGGGTAATATATTGGAGAATAGGACTAAAATAAAACTCCAAAAGGTCGTTCACTTTTTATCACAAAGTAAAGATTGAAAGCTAAGGGTCATTTGATTATAAGGACAAGAGATAACAATTCCGGTTTATGGTATTATTTTTGTCGCGCGTTTGGTTAAAATCTTTTATTCCCAGTATACCACTATTGTGATATTATTTTTATACCGCACTTAATGTGGAATAACAATTGTTGACCTAGTCTGTGATAAAACAACAAAAAATAACAACATTGCTCTTCTCCAAAGTTCTTCTCACAAAGTCTGTTAAGAAAGCCAAGGTTAAAATTGAAATAAGAGTTTATCCAGTTTATCTACTGTAAAACCAAACACATGTTTTATATTATATCCTGTATATCCAATTCTAGTCCAATGAACCAAACTTCTACCCATAAAAGTGTATCCACTAAATAATCCCGCCATTGTTTGATATCCCGACATTATAATCCTAGTATGACTGGTTCACCAATACCACGACCCGTAAAAGAATAAA
Organism: Lycium ferocissimum; assembly: GCF_029784015.1. Lineage (NCBI taxonomy): Eukaryota > Viridiplantae > Streptophyta > Magnoliopsida > Solanales > Solanaceae > Lycium > Lycium ferocissimum. The sequence goes on from NW_026719958.1 coordinate 53,942, forward strand.
GAAAGCTCATTTATAACGAGGCAAATGATTTCCATTTAATCTGTCAAATTTCTAAAATTTGTATTCTTTCTTTGAAGTTATTCTATTTATTTTGGGATTGAGGCTTGGTGCTAGTGTGCTTTTGTTTTTCATAATTGTCAAGTGGGCATTTTATGAAATTATTTCCTGATTTATACCAGCATTACGGCAAGTATTACTGTAAACTTACATGGTGTTCTAAATTGTAGAAACCTTTTGAGGCATTATTGTCACGCCCCGAACCATGGCCTGGGCGTAACACGACACTCGATACCTGACTGCATGTGATCGAGTGAACCACATGGCTTGCTGACTCAACATGGGCATGAACTGATGCGGAATCCGATAAACATGCATAATTTAAGTAAAGCGTGGAACCATAAATCATAAGTCTGAAAATATCATAATATCATAATGCGGAATAGTCTGAATAAACATAATAATAACGAGCCAAAATGGCTAGACGACTCTGAATATCTGACATAACATAATTGACTAGTCTATGAAGCCTCTATCATGAATCTGAACTGTAGAACATACTTGCTGGACATACCTTAACTGCATAACTGACATAAATGTAAATAATGACTAAACCCCGAAGAAGATGGGGCTCACCAAAAGCTGATACGTGGGTGATCTTACTGAGCAGATGCGTCATCTTGTAACTCCGTACCTGCATTGTGAAATGCAGGGCCCCGGGCAATAAAAAGGGGACGTCAGCACGTTGAATGTACTGGTATGTAAAACAACTGAATGAAATAAACATGGTACATGAAATATCAGGATGAGAGCTGAAACTGAAACTGAAACCTGATCATGAACATGAATACGTATCTATATATATATATATAACATGAGTAAAAACATTTTAAGTGGGGAGCGCATAAATATAACCGACAACATGAATCACCACGTGGGTACGTGGAGTCTGGTACCTGACCCGACCAGCAGAGCTCTCATACCTTGCCAGGGGTATAAGATATAAACATGGCATGAAAGGATCCAATTAATAAAGCATGAAGGAATCGTTGTAAACATGGGCGGAGCGATCCTTATCCTACGGTCATCTATGCCACTCCCAAAAGCATGAACATAATATAGGTGGCATCTGAGCCATGGTTTTTCATAAAACGTGACTTGCATTATACATGGATGTAGTTACATAATATACAGGTGAAAAACGTGTAAACATGTAGAGTGTTTATGAAATAAACATAGTAATTAATAACTTGCATGTAAGAACCCATGGAATACAAAGGATGGGTTTCTCATGGATTACGGACAGATTCTCAATAACCAAAATGGAATATCAAGAACACAATAACGAACTACGTATAGAAACATGGTACATCATGATATATAGACTTAGGGCTATCACGAACATGTCTAAAACCCTATTTTTTGGTGAACTCTTGTATAATCATGGGGGAACGTGGTGTGGGGAAGAACAAAGATGTTTCCACACGTGGATAGAAGCCCTACATACCTTGTTTGCTCCAAAGACTTGAGAAAGTTTGAATCTTTGAAGAAGAATTCCCAAAATCTTGAGTCTTGAACCTTGAGGTGGGTTTTCTTGAAAACCCTAGGTTAAGAACATTGAATTCATGCTTAATAATCGATAACGTATGTTAGAATTCACTTGGGATGATTAGAACGGACTTACCTTAGTGTTCTTGGTGATGGAGGAGAAGAACAGGTCGTTCTAGGGTTTAGGGACTTGTAAAAATAAAAATTAGAACTGAAACCAGGTATTTATAGGTTCTGGTGCGGATTGAGTTTTACGGACCAAACTACAGTCCGTAATTCATTATACGGTCCGTAAAAATCGGACCGTAATTAACAATGTCAATTTCCAGAATGTCCAGTAAAACACCTCCTTAATTACGGTCACTGGTGCGGGCCGTAATTCATTTTACGGTCCGTAATTCTGGTCGTAATTTTCCATGTCAAATTTCCCGAATCCAAAGTGGATTTGATGCCTTTTTACGGACCGGGATACGGTCCGTAATTTGTTTTACAGTCCGTAACTTTGGATGTAAAACTTGGTCTCCTGAACTGCAGCAAAATTTCAACTCCAACATTCTCCATCTGATTTTCTAAGTCTAGGATCATGGTCATAGCTTAAGTTAAAGGTATGAGGTGTTACAATTATAACAGTTCTGTGTTTCCTGCATGCCTTTGTTTACTTCTATTTAGTTCGTTTTTATTTAATTCATCTGGGAAACTACTTAAAAAGTTTCATTGGGCTGATATGCAATCCAACTGCAGGTTGAGGAGATTGATGATATTGAAGACAGTTCTGTTGATCCATTTGTTGCAGATGCCATTGCAAATGAAAGAGAGCTAAGACTTTCTGAAGAGCAGAAGAGGAAGTTTAAGAAGGTCTGTGGATGGTATATTCTAGTTCTTTTATTTGACATTGATAGTTCATTTCTTGAAAATATGGAGCCGGGTGAGATGTTCATTGCACTTTTTTGTTTTTTTCCCCTCAACACATTCTTTTCTTTTTCTTTTAAAGAGCACAATGTTTGTTTGTGTCTTATTTCAATTTTTCTGCTGATGAAAGGTAACTTCTGGTGTTGTTTCTGCGCTGTTGATTCAAAGTTTGACAGTTTTTCTTCTTCTATGTCTTCCAGGTTAAAGAGGAAGATGATCTAAAAGCTGATCTGAAGCTTCAGAGACGTTTAAAACAGAGAAGACACAGGAACAGACAGACATTGGTAATTAGCATGCTTTAAAGTATCTTTGTTAGAGTAATAAGTTCCGAAAAGTGGGGGGACCATTGCACTTGAGGGTGAACTATTATGAGCTAAAAATATGACCTCTGGAAAAACACTACTTCTATGGAGGAATCAGAGGGACTTTACATTGAGGCCCAATTTGGGGTCGTGATCGGCCTAGCTTGGTTCACCTAGACAGCCTACCCATGTTCACAACAAAAATCCGATAGTCTCCTTTGTACCCAGAGTTCCAATCATGTTATCAGCGAATCAATCACCACGGCACAAATAATATGTACCAATATCACCAACCACAAATCAATGGCACTAACAATTAATTTTCAATTGTCAACCTACACGTGACTCATAAAATCAGTTCTACAATCTTCAAGACTGACTAGGGGAGTATAACTCCAGGAATATGTTCAAAACATCATAATGAAAAGGTCTAACCAAACAATAAAAAGATACTGCCCATGCGTAGGAAGTAGGGCTGTTCACAGTTTTGGTTAAAACCAAAACCAAACCGAAAATTTAACCAAACCGAATAAAAAAACCGACATTTGGTTTGGTTTGGTTTGGTTTGGTTTTAAATTTGAAAAACCGATAATATTTGGTTTGGTTATGGTTATAGTAAAAATAACCGAATAAATAACCGAACCAAACCGATAATTATATACATAAAATTTATAATTATTTATATGTATAATATTAACTTTTCATAAATAATTAAAGATATTTTATACCTTTTAATTATTAATTTAATTTTGGTCTACTTATTTTTAAGGCCCACGTCTTAAAAGAATATGTCCAAGTCCAACAATCCAAGCCCAACTCTAATAAGTCGTAAGCATAAGGGTAAAAAGTAAAAATCCTACTATCTCTTTTCATTTTACATTGCCATCAGCATGTCTTTCCCTCAATATGCAGCAAAGTTCGCCTTGTGGGCCGTGAGGAAAAAAAATAGCTTCATAAGAAATTTGAAGAATGTAGAGAGAGAATATTTGAATTGTCACGGCTAGTCATAAATTGAAAAACCGAACCAAACTGACAATAACCAAACCGGTGGTTATTATTTTACTTGGTTTGGTTATGGTTTTAGACATTTAAAAACCGACAAAATAGGTTTGGTTATGGTTTTAACCAATAACCGACCCAAACCGAACCATGAACACCCCTAGTAGGAAGTGCGAGGCTTACTCTGATGAACTCTCTACTAGCGGTCACACGTTTGGGGTAGTAGCACCCATGTCAGCTAGCGAATCTGTAAATAATGAGAAGAGGTTAGTCACGCCGACTGATGAGTGGATAACTCAACCATAGCCGTTTTATCAGGGACTAGTATATGCATACACATACAACATGAAATCAAAGTAACATGGGTTAAAAAGTCAACATTACATATTAATTAACACAAGTAATACTTGCTGTTTCATTAAAATAGTTTTACATCTCAAGTTACAAGCCAAGGCTAGAATCGATATCAAACTGTCACTATAGTCGTCAATGTGGCTGTCTAGTTAAGTCTTAGGGCTCGTTTGGTACGAGGGATAAGGATAAAAAAATCCTGGGATTATAAAAAAATCGCGGTATAACTAATCTCGGGATTGTAGTGTTATTTTATCCCTGTGGGAGAGTGGAATAACTAATCCCAGGATAACTTATCCTGGGATAACTTGTTTCCAACCAAACGACCCCTTAGTGTATATGACACTTGTTGCTACTTGCTAGTTCTTTTCCTCTTAAAGTTAAAACTGGACGCACAACATTGTATCATCACTATACGAGGTGCACTAGGCCTAACATTCCCTTTGTTACATAATGGTATTCGGGTAATGTTGCTACCATTATATCTATCTCAATATACACACATGATACAAACACATACATCAATCACTTGGTCATAGCATAATAACGTCGAATAACCATAAATCATTTTTCGTGTGAATATTCAACAGTTCTACATTATAACTGAACTCATGTTTTTTTTTTTTGTTAATTAACATATCATTAGTATTACTAGTTACAATGCAATAATTGACTTTAATGCAGGAAAACAATCTCCAAAGCATGTTATTTTTCAAAAAAAGCAAGCTAAAGAAGAGCCACCTCTCACATTACTAGCTTCCTTGCCCATGGGTTAACCATTTGCTTGTTCAGCAATTTAGAATCAATCAATATCAATTTTAAGTGTTATTTATTTGAAAATTATCGGAACTATCAGTTTCAAAAAGTAAAATAAAATATCGTAACTATCTTCTTGGGACAAGCTATATTCAAATTCCCAATTGTTTCACCTTATATTCAATTAGGGCTAACTGCCCAAGGTTGTTACAATTGGCATTAATCCACCAATTGCTATTCACACATCCTTACCTCATTCAAGAATTTCCATGAATTCTCCTAATTTCATCAACTCCAATTGTCAATGATTCAATCCATAATTTAGTTTACTCATATCAATTGAATAATGAAACCACTAGTTTTGGATTAGGATTTACCTCCTTTTTTTTTTTTTGAAATTGGTAATGACTTGTATTCACAGTAAAATTCAGCTCCAATTGAAGCTGAATTGAAATCTTTACAGCAAAAGTATAAGGAGCACCCAACAAAAACTTACACTTACACTTGTCCTATTAAATCTACTAGGTCTCGTATCTCCCCCCACAAATTTTGTTTACACCAAAATAGAAGAGATTTAGACAATTCATCCTAACTTTCTGGATAGAGCTACTAGTGCCCTAAAAAATTCTAGCTTTCCTTTCCTTCCATATTGTCCACCAAACACAAGCTGGGATGATCTGCCACCAGTCTTCTTCTCCACCTCTCTTCCCTACACTCTTCCAGCATCTGAGATACTCCACAGTAGTATTAGGCATAGTCCAATTGATACCAAGGATACAAAAGAACGTGTTCCACAGATTTGTAGTTGTCTTGCAGTGTAAGAAAAGGTGTTTATTGGTTTCCCCATCTTGACCACATAAGGAACATCTTGAACAAATCTGAAAAACTCTTCTTTGTAATTTCTCCTTGCAACCAACCAAACAAAACAAGAGACCTTGAAAGGATTTTTACTTTCCAAATGAGCTTCCAGGGCCAAATCCCCATCAAGGTTGTTCTATAGTTCAGGTTCCAGTAAACAGACTTAACAGAGAAAAGTCTTGCTATTGAGCTTCTTCCCAAAGGTTGAAATTTGAAGAAGAGAGAATTTCCAATGGTGGAATCCCCTTTCCAAATCCTAAAGGTTCCCATTGTCGATGTGATGGTTCGGATTATAAAAGGCATGCAAGGGGATAACTCTTAGTTCTCTCTCTCTATCTCTTTCTTTTGATAACCGAGAAATCCCCGAGGGCCAGTGACGCAGGGTCCGAAACTCGGGGGAAATTGGGCATCTACCTGTATCCACATAAACACTAGGCTTTTGTTTGCGGTGAGATGTGAGCCCTTGACTTGCGCCTAATCTATACATCACGAGCTGTGCTCTTACCAATAAACCAAAGGCTTGGGGGCTAGCGTTTTCTCTCTTAAAAGTAAGGCTGAAGAATGAGAAGATAAGAGTTCTGAAGAGTAGCTAGCGTTATACACCCTTCAAAATTGGAAAAGAAAAAAGGTTGAAAGTTAACCTGAACTTTGTGTTACTCATTTTAGTTTGTACAGAAATGTACCTAAGTGGGTGTGCTATCCTAAATTGCATTGTTGTGATTACATATGACTACGGTACAAAACAAGTTATTGAGGTTCACTCGTTCACTCTGTACCTTAAGCCTTCTCCTTCAGGCAGTGATATTGATGAAGGTAACAAACTGCTATGCAAAATCTTCAATCAAATTGGAAAAATAGTTGATTACATAAGCTTGGCTGTTTGATTTTCTTTGATCCATTCATAGTTTTTTGCTTTTCCTCTTTTATATTCTACTTCATTTGGTACACTTCTTATGTTCAACCAGGAGGAGATACAGAAAGAAACAACAGATGACATCAATGGTTCCTTGTCTCAAGATGATGAGGATGCACCAAAAAGCAATGAAGTCAAATTGGTTATCGATGCCACTTCGAAATGTCTACATGAAATTGATGATGAGGCCAAAGGGTTGAAACGTTTTCACAACTCTGAAGAAATGGAGCCGCAGAGTAAGAAGTCTCGGATCACTACACTAGATAGTGATGAGGAGGATCATCCTGGGGAAAGGTTGTCTCCTGCATGCAGTTTGAGTGAGACAGGAGATCAGTCAAATCCACAAAAGGATGGAGATAATGTGCTTCCGGTTAGTTCCCTTCCCGCGTGCAATGAGAAGCAAAATTTTCGCTGCACTGCTTGTGATAAAGTGGCAGTTGAAGTACGCGCACATCCTCTTTTGAAAGTTATAGTTTGCCTGGACTGCAAAACTTCAATGAAAGCAAAGATGCAGGTAAAATATAACCATTCTTGCTAAGTTATATTGAAGATAGTTTCAAAGTTATGTTTAGATGTGTTAAGAGATTGCTGTAGTGTTGGCTGTTTGTAATCATGGCTATGCACGTCTTTTCTTATTATTTTAAACTAATGTTCTTTGACTTTAAATTCTGTCCAATAACAAGATGTAATGATTCACAGTGGTCTGTTTTCTCTCACTCTATTTCTTGTTAACATTGTACAGGATGTTGATTGCTCAGAATGCTACTGCAGATGGTGTGGGCGTTGCAGTGATCTGTTAAGTTGTAAATCATGCAAAAGGTTATTTTGTAGTGTGTGTATAAGGAGGAACCTTGGTGAAGAAATTTTATTGGGAATTAAAACATCTGGTTGGCAATGCTGCTGTTGCTCCCCAAGTATCCTGCATCCGTTGGTTTCAGTGTTGGAGAAGATCATGGAATCTCAAGGTTTGGTAGATTCTAGTACGGACACGGATTCAGATAACTCAGATGCTTCAGATGCTGATGTCAATGGGCATAAAAGGTACATCATATGGTTGATAATCATGTAAACTGTGTATCCGACATCCGTTAAGTTGCATATCTTTAGGATTTGATCCTTAATTTTTTCTATATCATGATAAGGCAATCAATCAATCAATTAAGCTCATGCAAAATTTGTGCCTGAGCAAGCTACTCTAGTTTCGTGATTTCATCAACTCTATCATGTAGCATATTGGTCTTACAAAAGAAGTTTGCATACTCTAGATCAATAGATTTTATTTTTAGCAGTTTCACAGAGGTCTTGGAATATGCTGTGTCTCTTGCTAAGTGATTAGTGTTGTGAGAGGGAGTATTAATGCTTGATGTGTTTCCTGTTCTCCTACTCACTTTTTCTCATGGGTTTTTGATGACGCAAATGAAAGTTTTTCTGAAGCATGTTGTAGCAGGGTTAGTTTGAAAAAGAACGGCATTTCCTGCCTCACGTATGAAAGTCTAAATCTGTTGCACCCATATGGACTTAAAAGTTTTATATTTGTGTCTATGCTCTGTAATGTTTGGTGAGCCTCCTTATTTTCCAGTGTGTTCATGATTTTCATCTCTGTATTACAAAAAAAAAATAGACTGAGAATAATGGAATGACTATGTTTCTTATAAAAATAAAATAAAATAATGGAAGGACCATGTTTTCTTGAAGCAGCACCAAGAGAAGACGTAAAAAGAAAATTAGAAGAATCCTTGATGATACTGAGTTAGGGGAGGAGACAAAAAGGAAAATTGCCATCGAAAAGGTAAAAGTCCAAGCGATCACATGTTCCTGTCATTGCTTGCTTCTCAAGGCATCTATTAATGCCCGCATACTTGCAGGAACGCCAAGAACGCCTCAAATCTCTGGGGGCAAAATTTTCGAGCAAGACTATGTTCATGGATTCTGCGGATTGTTGCAAAAGCTCGTATGAAAGTGGTAGCCTAGAAATGCTTGGTGATGTTGAAACTGGTTACATAGTTAATGTGGTGAGGGAGGAGGGAGAAGAGGCTGTCAGGATTCCGCCCAGCATCTCATCAAAACTGAAATCTCACCAGGTCTAATATTAGTTGTTGGTCTTGTGTGTGTTAACATCTTGCCCTCTCAAGTAGTAACTGATTTCACAGTATGACATTTGATATTTTGAAGTTTTAAATCATTGAATAGCACTTTGGTATGTTGGAACTTGCAAGAATGAGAAAGTTTACTCTCTTTTTCCCTTTTCCTTCATGACTATGATCTTTTGTCTCATGTCTTCTTTCTGTCATTTCCTTACATAAAGAAGATGACATTCAACTTTTGGCATTGTACCTAGCTTATACATCTAAAGGTTACATGGCTTTTCGACATGTCACCCTAAGGGCAGTTAAGTATTCTGAGCATCTCTTATAGTCATCTTCCTCTTTTATGATTCTAGGCCGTGAAAAGAATATGCTTCTTAGGATGTTGCACTCGAGGAACAAGGGTTGTTTGTTTTGTTAAACTGAATTAACTGGATTTCACTGTTATTTATTGAACAAACTTCTGTTTAGCATAACCTTCTGTTCATAATTACTGAGCGGCGCTGTGAGCCTCCGGTTCCTTTGTCTTCACCAATAAACCCACAACAGTTACTTTTGAAGCAACACAGTATCATATGTCACTTATCGACAACAAATTGCCCTCCTAGTAATGCCAGAAATAGCATTCCAATTGGAAATCCCCGGCCACCACTGTGTTACACAAACTCTTCATTTGTCTTGAAGTACTCGTGCTTAGCAAGCGTATCATTTCAAAATATGCTGAAAAACTTGTTATATATTCAAGGTACGTGGTGGGTATCTTTTTTTTTTTTTTTTTTAACCGTACTTGATAGTTGCTTACACTTAGCTGCAAGTAGACCTGTGCTGAAGTTCATGTAACGTAGGACACCCAATTTATATTGAATAGCAAACAAAAGACGAAAGTCCTTTTTTGTCCTCTGTTCTTTACCAGCTAAATGCTTCATTATCTAGACCCTTCACTTTGATGAGGAGCACTCGTGACATGATCCTAGTGCCAGTATGGGATCGTTATCAGATCCTAGTACTGGTATGGATTTTGTGTTTGATTCAGTCAAGGTCTCGGAGAGTTTGATCCTTTAACTGTTGGTCACGCCTAGAATAGATGGTAAGAAAGTATTATACCTATTTTCCTATCTTGTCTACAACTAGTTAATCTCTGGCAAATCATTCATACTTTTGGCATAGAAGACCTTTACTTGACATTATAGCCAAGATTGAAAAGATCCATGGCAAAGGTTAGCAACTAAATCATCTTATGGTGGTAGGGGGAGTTGGGAGAGATAGAGAGACTACTTTGAATGTGAAATCCCTAAACCAAAGAAACTGAAAGATTTTGCTATTTTGGAGTGGAATGTTGGGGTATACTGCATTGTGGCCGGATATCTTTCAATATTACAACCCCATTTTCAATTAACTGGTTTGAAGTTCAATTTTAACTAGGAAAAGAGTGTTTTTTTTTTTGTTTTCCCAGTTAATTAGAAAAAGCGGTGTCTCCATTAGTTATACTAACTATTTCATTGTATGTGCTTTGCTCGTGATCAAAGCGCCTACGTCATTTGACAAGAAACACTACAGAAAAAAGTCGACAAGTGATAATATAAAGTCTAAATTGACTAATGTTGAATTAATATTTATTACAAAAATTACTTAATACATAAAATATAAGAAAAATAACTTAAGATATAAAAAATACAGGAAGTTATCATCTGTGGGAGCAAAGACATAAGAATAATGAGTCGACAAGTGATAATATGAAGTCTAAATTGACTAATGTTGAATTAATTTATTACAAAATTATTTAATATATAAAAAATATGAGAAAAATAACTTAAGATATAAAAAATACAGGAAGTTATCATTTGTAGGAGCAATACATTTTTTCTTCTATTACTTCATTCTTATGTTAATGTTAGCATTTTATTATATTTTGTTTGTTATGAATTATTCTGTTTATATGGAATTTTTTCTTATTTGAAGTATCTAACACGTAATTAAATTCTGAATATCAAATCTTTTTTTATTTAAACTATGAAAGAAATTTTAATATTTAGAACTTCAAAATTAAGTATAATTTTATTTTATAGAATCTTTCTTATTTGAACAATTTAACATAATTATAATCCTTCAAAATTATTTTTGCTCAATCCTAATATTTAGGAGTATTTTTTCATGTTCCTTTTTCCGTATTTGTTTGTTTTAAAACAATGAACTTAGATACTATACTCATTAAGGGAACCAAAATATGATTTAATTGAAAGTTAGAGCATCTTCTAAACAAGGAAAGATGAAGTAAAGGGAACATGGCTAAATTAATTACTATAGTACGTAATATTACTTCATATAGGTTTTAGAGTCCAAGATTGATATCCTAACTTGTAATTATTATTAGTTCACAGTAGGAAGAATTTAATAAGTAAAATTTTATTTGATTTCAAAAACTTATATATTAGGAAAAATAATTAAATGACAATTTTGTCCAGTGTGAAATCTATTTTTAAATGGTAGATTTTAGTTTCCGAGATTGATATCCTAACTTGTAATTATTATTAATTCACAGAAGGAAGAATTTACTGCATTGACTATGTTTCTTTTGAGCCGAGGGTCTATCGGAAACAACCTCTCTACCCCATAAAGGTAGAGGTAAGGTCTGCCTACATCTTACCCTCCCCAGACCCCACTTGTGGGATTACATTGGGTATGTTGTCGTTGTTGTTGTTGTTGTAGAAGGAGGAATTTAATAAGTAAAATTTTAATTGATTTCAAAGCCCTATATATTGAAAAAATAAATAAATGATTTAATTGATTTCAAAGCCCTATATATTGAAAAAATAAATAAATGACAATTTTATCCAGTGTTTTTAAAGGGTAAATAGATTTTAAATATGTAAAGAAGTCAATTTTAAATTGATAATCATATATAAGACATTGTAAATAAAGATCACCGCGACAATTTTTCAATTTGCAATTGTTATCAAGAAAACACCAAGTATTTATATAATTTTTTACATTGTAATTTGAGGAAAAAATCTGTAAGTTATGGGAGGAAAAAAAACAAGGAAGAGTCCTATGCCTAAAAGGATTTAAGTGATCGAACTCTATACGAAAAAAGAAGAAGGAAGAGTACCATGCAGTTTTAGGAAAAAAGGATGCATGGAAAGTTGTTATTTAGTAAGCGCCGATTTTAAAGGATTTAATACAACTTATACATTTATATTGAGACTTTTAGTCAAATAAGGAAATATTTAATAAATAAATTTAGTTGATTTTAAAGTCCTAAATATTATTAAATGACAATTTTGTCTATTGTAGAGTCTTTTAATGCAGGGCAAAAAGTCCAATCAACATTTCGATTGCCCTTCGTGTTTTTAATATAATATAGATTCTACCCAAGTAAACTCAACTAAATTCATATCATTTGCATAGGCAAATATTTTGTACCCTTATCCTGTACTTGCTATATACCCTGAATTTTTGTGACCAAATCTGACATCTCAACTAGGATCATAATTTGACATTTTTCATTAAAAAAAGAGAAAATCATAATTTGACATTACCAGCCAAGTCCGTAGGATAAAAGTAAAGATATGTAAAAAGTGGATAATAAGTTACAGTTTTTCTGAGCCATTCCTTTTCTTGTTTTTTTTGCTTCTTCGGTATGGTAATCCAACAGAAATCAATCAATCAACTAGCTGCAGGTTTCTGCATGGAACCAGAAGAGTTTTCCAATACATTGTTTCAGTTTTCTTCTTTGAGTTCAGTTCCCACTCTGTCACTTCTATATTTACTCAACATCTGCCAACGTGGTATATATGTTGTTTTAAACCTATGTTACTCGGACTCTTCAAAAATGGACACGGGTGCGTGCCTGATCCTCCAAAAGTAGTGCATTTTTGAAGGATCCGACACGGGTGCAGCATCATTTTTGGAGAGTCCGAGCAACATAGTTTTAAACATAGAACTAGGACAGCCTGTTTACTTTGTGTTAAGTGCTCACTGCTAGATTATACATTGATGCCTATAGATAGACAGCATGGTGGATGTTGACTTGAGTTAAATCTTACATATACAGGTAATAGATTTTTCCCTAATTCATATTATGAATCAATGGAAAGATTCAATGGAAATACAAACTAAGATCTATTCTTGCTTTACTAATTTAATGTGAGTAGAATCTTGTTGATTGCATTATATAGCTTACGCGAAATTCAGTATTGGTCTGTTATCAGCCGAACTCATTATTTGGCTCTTGGTTGTGTAGATAGTGTTACATGTACTGTAGAAATTTCTGATAATGTAAGTATTGGCGCCTCACCTTTGTCATTGTAGGTTGCTGGGATTCGATTTATGTGGGAAAATATTATTCAATCTATCAGGAAAGTCAAGTCTGGGGATAAAGGTCTTGGTTGCATCCTAGCTCATACTATGGGTCTTGGTAAAACGTTTCAGGTATCATTTGGCTGAAGTACATTATCACATTTCTGTGACCTATTTCCACTTTTTGGTCTGATTGTGACTAAATTATCATTTTGTTTCCTAACAGTACTAAACATTTAGAAGTTCTCATCTTCTGTGTGATTGTATATGACTCTTAACACTGCCTGGTCCCACATGGTTTTACTCGGTAAAAAAGGGGGAGAGACACTGACAAAACACTGTTTCTGTGAACTATGTGTTGCATTCATTTTACTTGTTTTATGCTGGCAGTTAAGTTTGACGGATTGGCGACAGTTAAGGTTTTCAAACAGTAGTCAGCCACCTAAAAATTCGACATATCAGATTGACTTTCACTTGAAATATGGATAAATTAGGGGCTGTATTCTCTTCAGATTTTTGATTTTTTAAACTGATGCTTTTTGAAGAAACTGGAAGAGTTTATCATTCTGTTAACCTTGGGTGGTTAATCTTTCATGTGAATTGTTTCTACAGGTGATTTCTCTCTTGTATGCCGCTATGAGAAGTGTGGATTTAGGATTGAAAACTGCTCTCATAGTCACGCCTGTAAGTGTTCTGCATAACTGGCGGCAGGAATTTGTAAAATGGAGACCATCAGAAATGAAGCCTCTTCGTGTCTTTATGCTTGAAGATGTTCCAAGGTTTCTCATCATCTTAACTGTTATTAGGCTCATATAGGGTTGTTTTGTCCTTAATTCAAGTCATATGATTGTTCAGGCTTGTTAAATCCTCAGTGCTAATATCTTCGAATTACACATAGCAGCAGATTACTGTAAGTAGCTCATGGATGGTGTGTGTATTGTTGGTCAATTTGTCTGATCATTTCTATTTGTTGCTCTCTTCTTGTTGGGCCACTTCTTCCTGTAGCTGTCTATAGGTGGTCAATATGCTAGTTCGTTACTCTCTGAAGGCTGAAGATGGACTAATGGAATTTTTGATGTTTGAAAGATGGAGTGAGTTCTCTGGTTGCGTCAACCCTATGTTTGTTTGCGATATAGTCTTAAGCACACCTGGTTGGATAATTGGGCACAGGCATCTTCTGGAGATATGTACGGGGTTTTTGAAGATGCTATATAAAGTATAGTGTAAAAATATAGAAGGTTGCGACCATTTTAGATGAGAAAGTATTTTTAATTTTTTTGAACTGGTTACTTTAAGAAAGTGTTTTTTAAGTAGAACGAGAAAAGCCATTAATTATATAATACCATGTAACTAAAATCTCAATAGATAAAGTCAAAGGCCAAAATATTCAATAATGAACGAATTCAATAAACACAGTAAAACATTAAAATATAGAAATCTAAATAATTAAAATTTAAACTCATCATTCTATATTTTAAAATAAAGGAGAAGAAAAATCAATTGCCTATGGCGCATAGTACAAAAAATAATAATTATTAAAATGTCAGTAGATTTTATGATAAAATAATAAAATAACTTTCTATATTTATATTTTGGTTGAATCAAAGTCATGTTTTAGTTTTAAATATGATAACATTTTGCTTATCGGTAAAATTAATTAAAATACAGTAGCAAATTGTACAGAGAGGGGGTGGGGGATGGGGTAGAGATACGTTAGGATATTTATATTTTGAACTTGTTTTAAGAATATAGTGAAGTAGTTAAATAATACACAAATTATAGTTCATAAATTTTAAAAAATTGAAGATATGTGAACAATAGAATAAACATTCAAAACTAAAAAAAGTTCATGAGTAAGCAATATATATATATATATATATATATATATATAGTTATCTATCTTATATTAATAAGAGGAGCACTCGATAAGTATATTAACCCAAATAATAAGCTAGTAACAATCCATATTAACAATTTAATAATTTTAAACAGAGAACAATGTAATAAAGAAAAATATGAAACATAAAAGTTACTGCTAATTATATGATTCGATATCTTTACTTCATATAGATTTGGTTATCGTTTGGGGGTGTTTTCGGGGGGGGGGATTAGATTTTATTGAGAAACAATATGACAGTTGAACTTTTTAAGGCAATATAATTTAACATGCTTGGACAAAATATATCGCAAACTAAAATGATTAGGAATAATATTCTTCAATATTTTCGCGCAGGTACTAATACTAGTTCCATAAAAAGAAATACAACAGTTGTTATGAACAAAAGAACATCCACTGCACCAAGTATCTTCATATGGGAACTCGTGTTTCCCTTTATGGTGGTAAATTTATATCAACAATTTCCCGATGCCTAAAACAGGGCAAATTTGACTTCATTTTTTTTTGATAACCATGGTGTCCACACCAACTTTGCGTGCCCTCGACTAATTCCATTGGTTACCTACTAGGTAACTCTATCTACCAAGGCTTGACAGATGGGAAGTGTTGAAAATATAATTAAGTAAATAAAAATGTGCTCTCTGTAACAACTTAAGCTTTTTAGATTAGGTGGCCACACACTTCAACATGGTAACACAGCAGATAGTGGTCCTGAGTTTGAGCTTCACCGCCACGCTTTATCAAAAAAAAACCTTCACATGCTTGGCTCATAAAAGATATTCAAGCCCCGCACGTGAGGGGACGTGTTGAGAATATAATTAAGTAAATAAAAGTGTGCTCTCTCCAACAATTTAAGCTTTTTAGACGTTGCCCCGTCGTATCTAGTATGTGGCAGGAAGTACTCAATTGATTTGGTCTTCAATACGCGATGCCAGACACGGTCAAAGAAGTATTGGTTAGCTGGACCTTTAGAGATCGGAAGAGAAGTTGCAGGGCATGGATGTTGCTCCAGTGCTCCACTAGTGATTATGTGGATTATTTGGAGAGAGAAATAGTAGAGCTTTTGATAGTACATAGGACTACGTACATTTCAGGAACTGATTTCCTTTTGGTGCACCCATGTGATCCCTGTAGGCATAGAGGATTGGGTGTCTTTCATAGAAAATCATACTCCCTCCATTTCAATTTGTTTGTCCTACTTTCCTTTTTAGCCCGTTTAAAAAAGAATGCCTCTTTCCTTTTTCGGAAACTCTTTAATTCCAACTTTCCACATGACATGTTTAAGACCACAAGATTAAAGGACATTTTGGTACATTTAACATAGCTTTAGTTTATGACCACAAGATTCAAAAGTCTACTTTCTTAAACTTCATGCCAAGTCAAAACCAGACAAACAAATTGAAACGGAGGGAGTAACTTCTTATAAGACTTTTTACTCTTTGGTATACTCCCTGTATGCGGGAGTTTTAAGCCCTTTGTTTAAACATTTTTGTTACTTGATAAAACAAACAACCTAAGCTTTTAGATGAGATGGTCGCAAACTTCAATGGAAGGAATCACCTAGTGTTTTTGCCTCCATTGGACTTGAACGCGAGAGACATTTGACTTCATTAAATCAAGGAGACGACTTCGCATACCTGTTCTTGTCTAAAATCATGTTGTTGACTGTTCCAATAAAATATCTTCTTGAACAAAATATTCATTTTTTTGGTTACCATGCATTTCAATTCTGCTCTAAAATCAAGTTTGTTGTATAATCTCTTCCTGAGAAAGCAAAAGATTCCCGGCATATGTGGATTACCTTTTGATCATGACTTGAGGGTAAGATGGATATTCAGTGCTCTGGCAGAAATGTGCTGTTTATGATTGATGGGTTTTGGTGTAGATTCTCTTCTTTTGTTATACGGCTTGTATACAGGGATTTCCCCATTTGTTAATAAATTATTTACCTTATCAAAAAAATGATTGATGGTTAGGAGTCAGTGATTCTGCTGCAAAATATAAGTCTTCCTTGAGTGTTTTTAGCGAATTTAACTAGGACAAAAAGAAAAGAAGAAGAATAGGACAGGCAATCTTTCCCCTTTGTCTCATTTTAATGTCACCTGCTATATTTTGGTTTATCCTTGAACACTGTGGCTGTATATTCTAGGGAACCTTTTTTTACACTCTTTTACACTTGTAAGTCTGCAGTCTGCTCATCATAGTGATTCTGTGTCATATTTTCTAAATTTTGCCACCAAATGTGATGTACAGAGGCATTACCTATTCTTTTTCCATTAGTTATCACATTGACTTGAAGGATACAGTGGATTCAATTAATGTACAACAAAAATAATGCTATTTTCTAGGGGTAGTTTTTTACAATCTGTTCTACTAAATGATGCTCTGTTTAGTCACCGGAATGAGGTTACTGGAGCCATTAGATTTCCTTGTTTCCATGAGCATCAGATTGAGTTGAAGATTCCTGTCTTGTTTTCTTGGCAGTGGTGCTTCCACCTCATCTAGTGTTATATATATTACTAGAAAATTTCGGGTGCAGAACTATTTTTATAATATCAGGCTATTGTTTTTATCATGTCACTTTAGGGTTTTTTAGGCATATAGGTAAACGTGTTTATGTCAAAGGGGCCCCACCTTTGGCTATTTTTTTTTTTTTTTTATGTCTTTTCTTTGCATGTACTGTTTTTCAGCCGGTAGGCTGTCAGGATTTTTCTTATTGGAGTACAACTTTACTTTACCTCTTTTTTTTCAGGGAGAGAAGGGCTGAGTATCTCCAAAAATGGAGATTAAAAGGTGGTGTTTTCTTAATTGGCTATACAGCTTTCAGAAATTTGTCATTTGGGAAGCATATAAAGGATCGTCACGTGGCCAGAGAAATTTGTCAGGTCCTTCAGGTAGTGTTTGTTTACCTTTAGGATTGATAATTGTGAATTTGTGATGGAGATGAGAGGGAAAAATTCTCCTCCAGTTACTTCATTTTTCATGTCCTTTCGGTTTAATGTTTATGGTCTCTTTTCGGCTAGTCGTGGGTTGAGGTAGGGATCACTTTTGGGGTATGAATTTGTGTTAGAAGTCGTGGTGATTATTGTAATATATCCTGTTGCCTTACAATGGCTAAGGCCTGTGTGTCACTTAACGGGGTTGCTAGCCTGACTTAATCTCTCTTTCATGCCAAGCTTTGTTTGAATTCCCCCTGTTAGGGCATAGGAAATGCTTTGATGGGGAGTGGGGTGCGGTGGGGTGGGGGGGGGGGGTTTCCCTTGTACTAGGAAGCTCTATCAGGTATGGCAAGTTTGTATGCATGTGCTTTGCCAATGACGGTGATGACAAATGAAAATTGTGTTATTATTTCTCTATAATGAGAAAAGAAACCTTGTGATTTTACATATCCAGTATTGAAAAATTGCTAGTGATATTTTTTTTTCCTGTAACTTTTAGGGTTAATACATAAAAATCCTCCTGAACCCACTTTTTGCAACTTCCAAAGTTAATGTTAAGGTGTTGCTGTTACCTCCCTGAACCACTATATTTCTTTGTTAAAATTCATTTGGATGATACTTAGTTATTGCGGGCATTTCGCTCATTGATCTTCAAGCTGGTATGTTTTTAACCCAAGTGGCATGACACCTGGTACTATTGGGTGTTTCTATTACCCCTTGATCTTCAAGATTTCCTATTTATTACCCTGGAAGAAGATTCTAAAAATTAAACCAAACAAAGAAACCATGATAAACCAGCTTCTAGGGCTAGATTGGTTGAAGGGATGGATTTATTTAAAAAAATTGATTACTGAAAAAATAAAGTGTACATTTTTTGAAAAATAAATTAAAATATGCTGCTTTTGATAAACTATGGATTATTAAAAATTGGGATTTTTAAAGAATAAGGTTTTCTTGAATTATTGCTTGGTTCTATGTTGTAATATTCCGATTTTTGTTTATATCAAGTTACTTTTTTGGTGTTTTTGTTATTTTAGGGTTATGGATTTTCAACGCGGTGTATTGTTATTGCTTATATTGTTTTTGTAATTTGCAACTGGGTTTGCTGTCATTGAGTGGGCGTATGCTTTCAATTGTATTTACTGTAATCAACAAAAACTGTTAGGTTGAAGAAGAAAAAGAAATCAAGAAAGTTGGAAAGGGAAAAATAAAGAACAAATAAGAAATTACATTCGACGTTTTAATATTCATTTTTTTTAAATGTTAATTATTAGGTGTTACTATTAATTGAGGGTTACTAGGTTTACTCTTATTTATTAAATTTTGTCGTAATTTGCCATTTCTTTTTTGTATAGTTATAGATTAATTGCTTTTTGGTGCTACTGTTATTTTAGGGTAATTGTATTTCAGCTGAGTTTACTGTTATCTATTAAATTCTGTCTTAATTAACTTATTATATTATTATTAATTAATTTCTTTTTAGTGTTACTGTTAATTTTGGGTTATGGGTTTTCAACATCCACAAAAGCTGTTGAGTTTGAAGAAGAAAAAGGAAATCAAGAGAATTTGATAAGAAAGAAGAAAGAAATTAGCAAAAAGAACAAGGAATAGTAATAAATCAATAAGAAAATATGAAGAAGAAATGCCACGTGGATATTTTTTTTTTTTTTACCCTTTTTAAGCTACCACGTGCCCCTTCGAAAGTGAGCCCAATCTCTCTGGCACTTGGCATTCTAGGGGGTTTCAAATACAGAATATTGTGGTTTGGGGTAATTGCAACACTCATAATTCAAGTATAGAAGTTGCAAAGCATGTAGTTCAGGGGGATTTTATGTATTTTTACCCTTTTTTCTTGTAATGATTGTGTATGTAGTATTTCTTCTCTTTCTTATATATGTAATTTTGGAATTTAGATGTTTAACTTATTTATATTAGACATAATTAGAGAACTGGTGATGCTGTAGTATTTTTTATCCAAATGGCAGCTTCCCATAAATGGTCCCAAAAGTCCTGAAACAAGAGTCTGGTCTTGTTCTTTCTCGTCTGTTCTGACTAGTCCCTGTCTTTTTTAAATCCCCGTGGCTTCTGGAGTCCTCTAATCTGGTATGAAACAATTAAGCATTTGTGCTTTCTGGAACAATTTGAGTTGGGGATGTAAAGGATCATGTCTGGTCCATTCAGATTATCTGCCTGCTGCATTTTTTTTGAGCACGGATCTCTAATGACTGGTAGTTGTTTTAGCGTGGGTCAATGGGACCATTAGTGGACTGTCCCCTTTACCGTTGATGCTTTCTTCTAATTTTTTCCTTGTGGTCCTCTGTTTTAATATTTTTTATCCATGTTATTATTCTGCCATGGGCCTGACTCAACTCCTTTATTTGAGTAGCTTCCCTTCCTCTTTATCTTTTTGCAAATCTGACCTTAAGTTCAACTCATTTGATTGAATTTAAGGCTGGCTTCTGGATGGCAAACTGACGTGAGGATATCACACCATCTCCCTTCCACCCCTTGGGCATAATAACCAATACCTCAGCCCTTTAGATCGATTTCAACCCCAATTTTCCATGTCAGTCATTGTTACTGTGGTCAGTATAGTTATAGTTAATGTCACCATGACCATCAGCATTACCACCTTGATAAGAATTTTACGTCTTTTAGCTGTTACCATTCTCAATATTTTTTTACGTCTTTACTCCCCTGCATCTATTTTTTTTTTTTTGACAAGTAAAATTAAAGGTAAAACCAGTGTATGGATGTTTCCAGTTGAAGTCAAACATAAATATATTTCATTCTCAATGAACCCACTTGAATTTGAAATGTTGGTAATGCGTATAAACTACTACTCGTCCTCTGGAAGTACGTGTCAGTGGATTCTTCTTTTTCTGTTTGAAATGAATGTAGACATGTAGTTGATTTAACATTACCATTCTCAAAAAATAAAAATAAAATGAATGTAGTTGATTCTTAAGATTTATTAACTTAGATTTGTGAATGCTTCTCCATGCCTTTGGGGCTACAGTTTTATAGTCCTCTCCATTCCCTTTCTTTTGGTTGAGTTTTTTTTTTTTTTTTTTTTTTTTTTTTTTTGGTTGAACTAGCTAAATTTTCTCATCTCATTCAAATATGATCCATTTGCTAGGACGGGCCTGACATACTTGTTTGCGATGAGGCTCATATTATCAAGAATACCAGAGCTGATGTAACTCAAGCCTTGAAACAAGTCAAGAGCCAGAGAAGGATTGCATTAACTGGATCTCCTCTTCAAAACAATTTGATGGAGTACTATTGTGTAAGGCTATGATGAAGTTGTTTATTTTGCACAGAATTTTATGTGGAATCTAGTCTTATTATTTTGATTTAATCGCAGATGGTTGATTTTGTAAGAGAAGGATTTCTTGGCAGCAGCCATGAATTTAGAAACCGGCAAGTCATCTTTACTGCATTTTTCTTTTTACTCTCGATGTATTTTGACGATATTATCTCCCTATGCAGCTTTCAGAATCCGATAGAAAATGGTCAACACACCAATTCTACAGCTGATGATGTTAAGATTATGAATCAGCGATCTCATATTCTCTATGAACAATTAAAAGGATTTGTTCAAAGAATGGACATGAATGTCGTAAAGATGGATTTGCCGCCAAAAACTGTCTATGTGATGTCTGTAAAACTTTCTCCTTTACAGAGAAAATTGTATAAAAGATTTTTAGATGTTCATGGCTTCACGAAGGACAAGGTTTCTGGTGAAAAGATAATGAAGAGATCCTTTTTTGCCGGGTACCAAGCCTTGGCTCAGGTACTTTCTTGTGGCATGTTTCTTAGTTTACTGTTTTTCTCGGATGAATATAATGTATGATAAGAGCCCCAAAGTTTATTAGAGTACTTGTAAAAAGTAGCAAATGATATAAAAAAGAAGAAAAAACTGCAACTGACAGAGCCAGCTTTTCTCCTTGGGAAGAGCTTATTAACACACAGGACACAGCCACTACCACAAATTCATCCACCACTGAGACACAATGGGGGAAAAAAAAAAGAAAAGAAAAAGAAAAACAAAAGCAGGAAGCTACCTGCGGGATGTATTAAGTTGCCATTGTTTAATGCATTTGTTGACCTAGGGAAAGGGCCACTGTCTGAGTACCTGTTGCCCAGTGAAAAGGCCACCGTTTGAGTACCTGGTTGAGGTGGGATTGGAGGGGGGTGGGGGACGTGGTTTACCGTATCAAAGAGATGCAAAACAAAATCTCTTCAAGCAATATGAATATATGCCTAGTGCACATGTTAGTGTTGTTATATTTACTATTTTTACAGATTCTAAATTTATCGAATACTCATAAAGCGAGATGTTAAGGTCAATTCAGATAATTTTCTATGGCGATGACGACTTGTCGGGTCCACCGCTCAGGCGCTCACGCAAGTTTACGTGATCAACAAGTAATATATGATAAGTAAAGTACCGTCCCAACGAGGACTTGTGATTAAAAATCGTTTAGATCAAACTAATATCTATTGTTTACTCGAAAATGGTTATCCAAAAGTGAAAGTTATTACGAATTACTACGAATTTTAAGGCGTTATGGAGAATTCAGTGAGATGAGATTCCAGAGTTACGGGTGAATGTCAATCCTGTCAAGTATCTATTTAAAGTAATGTTTGAGAATCTAGTTTGTTAATCACAAGGTTGATATTTGCCAGTGGAATCATCCCTAATACCCCTTTGCCTATTCCTACTACTGCAATGCCTATATTCCTACGGTCATCACAAATAATAAGAACACATTTGTATTTCCTGTATTTGAGTAAGCAACACGAGTAGGTATATTCCTATCCTAGCCGCTAATCCATAACCGGAGCACCCCGGAGTTTAGAACAAGCTCTACCCAATCCCCTGTGCAATTCAAGTCCTCTCTCCCGAGGTAGACCCAAATCCATAGATAGTTCCTCTATGTTAGTTACTCACAGAGATAATCAGAGCAAGATTGAGTAAGCAAACTAATTAAACCAACAGAGGATGACAATCAAAACATTAAATAGAATCTCAACTACAACATTCGTGAATTCCCGCAACCTTAGAAACAAGGAAATTAGCCACTCATGCTCGTGGTATACAAATCTCTAATTGTTGATAACATACTATAGAAAAGAGATAAAGTGAAGAGAAAGTCAATGAATCTCCTCTTTGAACGCTCTCTAGCCGTTTCTGGATCCTTCTCTAATTGATTCCCCCTCAAAAACGTGTTCAAGTCATAATTATACTGTGTAGGAAAGTCCTTGGCGGAAACGCCTTTAATGATCCAAGTGAAAATTGGAATGCCCAAAATTTGTGCATGTGCACCGCACTCCCTAGGAGGGTGCATGACGTACCAAGCCGTTTTTGGTAAATCACAGAAGTTTGCCTTGCTGTGGCGCAAGGGTTACTAGGGGGCACGGGGCACCAAGTCAACTTCAGAGAGCTGAAAATCCGCATGACAGAGCGTGGTGCGGTGCACGCCCTGCTGGGGTATGCGGCGCACCAACCCATTTTTTCAGTTACTTTTGCTCTTCTCATTCCGGATCATTTTTCCGTTGATGCTCCGGCCCTTATGGTACTTTGGACAGCGTGCCAACCCATTGTTTCGTCCGTCACTTCTCATTTTCTTCATCGGAGCTTGAGGTTCAGGTTCTAACTTGATCGCTTCATGCCTCAAACTGCTGGTCAGACTTCAAAGCCCGTTTTCATCATTTTAAGCACCAAATCTTCAGCTTTTCACCATTCATTTCCTACACAACAAAATAAGAACATTAAGGATAAAGTGAATGAAATGTACTTATACACAAGAAAAGCGATTTAACTATGTGGTGAAAGTTAGCTAAAAACGTGTACTTCTAGCCACCGATCAACGACAATGGAGGATTGTCATTTCGTTTGCCATGGAGCCTGGATGGCAGACTAAATGATAACTTCACTAGGTAATTATCATAAGTAACAAGTCTTTATTGAATAAGTCGAGAGATTTCAAAATTTTGATCACTTTCCATCTCAGAAGCTTGTCATGTAACACTATTTGGATGGTTGTTACATATTTTTTCATAATATATTGTATGATATTGTATTGTTTTGTATTGTATTGTATTGTACTGTATTGTTTTGATAGATACAACGTTTGGATAGATTGGTTCTTTTTCCGTGCTTACATAATGTCACACAACATCAATTTGAAGGATAAACCTGTAAGAAAAGTAGGGTACGGGGTAGAGCTACAATAAAAAGTAGGGTAAAGAATAAAATAAGACTATTAGATAATAAGTAAAAAGAAATGAGAAGAAAAAGAAGGCAACGAGCACCGGGTATGGCCTAGTGGTCAATGAAGTGGGTAGAGTACCATGGGGTCTCAGGTTCAATTCCCAGTAGAGACAAAACACTAGGGGATTCTTCCCATCTGTTCTAGCCCTGGTGGATAGAGTTACCTGGTACCTGTTGCTAGTGGAAGGTGGTAGGTATCCTGTGGAATTAGTCGAGGACTGTGCAAGCTGGCCCGGGCCTGGATAAAACAGAGGAATACCTAGGATTAATATAGTCAACCTCAACTTTTTTGGGGTTGAGCTGTACTTGATTGATTGTTGGTTTGTAGCCGCTGTCGTCCTGTTTTTTGATTCATTTTCTTTATAAATAGATCTTTTTATTAAAAAAAAAAAGTTGGAAATATAGAAATTCCATTTTCTTCTCTTTGTTTCTTGTAGTGGGAAGCCTTGATGATATCATTTTGTTAATGAATAACGCAGAGTTTGTTGGAAAATTAAAGTCTTTGGTGTTTTTATTTACTTACAATGGTTGCAATGGCTCTTCTATATATGTATATATAACCATAGGTTTAGTTATGTGTGCGTGCACGCACAGTGATAGAAAGATAGATAAATGTATGTGTGTGTTTCGGGGGTGCATTTGTTAGGAGTTTGGATATGTTCCTAACGCTTATAATGGCTCTCTCATTGATTCTGTCTGCTAATAAGAAGTGTTATTGATTATAGATATGGAACCATCCCGGGATTTTGCAACTGATTCGAGAAAACAGAGCCTGTAGTCGGCCTGAAGATCCTGTTGAGATCCTTCTTGCTGATGATTGCTCAAGTGATGAGAACACAGATTATAATATGGTTCCTGGAGGTACCTTTTGTTTTCCCTCTCTCTGGGTATAAAGTACCAACTAACGATTTGTTTTCTTTTGTTAGTTACAGATTCAGTATAAGTTTTATTTTTGGGCAGAAACAATAGCATTTTGACATATATATATGCATATATGTGTATGTGTGTGTGTGTGTGTCTTGAGGCATCCAGAGGAATCTTTGAGTTGAGCTACCGTGCAGTTGGATAATAATATCTCTATGATACTGCAGCAGTGTTAATTAAGTATATGTATTGGCTGTTCTGCATGATGTGTTGAATTCACATAAGGTGTCTGCAATTGTTGATTAACTATATATTATATATATATATGTGTGTGTGTGTGTGTGTCTCTTGAGGCATCCAGAGGAATCTTTGAGTTGAGCAAATAATATCTCTATGATACTGTAGCAGTGTTAATTAAGTACATGCATTGGCTGTTCTGCATGATGTGTTGAATTCACATACGGTGTCTGCAATTGTTGATTAACAGTTATGGAAATATTTCCCCAGCTCCTGTTCTGATACCGGGAGCCATGTCTGGCTTCTGTATCCATTTTCTGTAGCCTGAATTCAGTGAGTTCAGGATAATAAATGACCTGAGGGTGTATTAAGCACTTCCATTAATATGTTATCGAAATGAAAATTAGCCTCTTTCATCACATATAAATATCTGTTTGTCAATCCTTGCAGAGAAGCCAAGTAGCAACAATGAAGCTCTCAGAAAAAATCATAATGGCTTCCTCCATGGGGTATACTTCTTGCTTCCTATTTGCTAACTTCCGTAATTTTGTTAGTATGGTTAATCAATGAATGTGCAGGAAACTCTTGCCATAGTCTGCAATTTACGTTTTGTTTTGGATCTTCAATTCATGTTATAATGTGGAGGGTGTTCCATTTTGTTTCCATAGTTCCATTTGTTTTTTGAAATGTCATTATTAACTTCCCAGCTCATTGTTCCTGTTTTACAGGATTGGTGGAGCGATCTTCTAGAAAAAAATTGCAAAGAAGTTGATTACAGCGGCAAAATGGTTCTGCTACTCGACATCCTGACTATGAGCTCTAATGCTGGTGACAAAGCACTTGTGTTTAGTCAGAGCTTGTTTACCCTGGATCTCATTGAACTATATCTTTCAAAACTACCGCGCCCAGGGAAAAAGGGGAAGTATTGGAAGCGGCGGAAAGATTGGTACAGGTGTGTATACCTTGTTTTAACTATTTGCGACGATGATGAAAATTACCTCATTATTGTTACTGTTAATACTACAGTACTTGATTTTACTGATTCTCTTTGACGTTTGTTGAACTGTGACTATCTCATCTAAAGGTTTAGGCTGTTACAAATACTTTTTTTACTGAATGATAGTATCAACATGTTCCCTTACGTGTGAGCCTGGTTCTTTTTTTATGGGGCAAACTTGTGAAATATCTTCTAACATAGGGTGACAGTGAGATTCTTACCCAAGACCTCTGCCTGCTCTAGTACCATATTGAAGTGTGTGACCATCTCATTTAAACACTTGAGCTGTTAGAGGGAGCACATTCTTATTTACTTAATTATGTTTTCAACACACCCCTTCACATATGGGCTTGATTTTTATTGGTCATTGGAAATTCGTTTTTGATAATGGGTGGAGATGAAAGTCAAACTCTTGGTCTCTGCCAGTTTAGATATTATACCAAGAAAATGAATCTTAGGCTTAACCAACTCAAAAGCCGGTTCATGAGGTGAGGATTGCCCAAAACCATATAAAGATACAACAGTCCACTCTCCAATCAATGTGGGACAATTAACATCATATCGAATACTCAGGCCTGTCAATTGGAGTGTGGCTAACATAATACAAGGCCCAACATTGGGAAATACAATAACATGTATGGTTCGGCCTTTGATACCATGTAAAGAAAATGGACTTTGATCCTACTTCAACTCAAAAGTTAGCTCATGAGGTGAGGATTGCCCAATACCGATGTAGGATCTCAAGATGCTTTAGTACCATGTTGAAGTGTGTGATCATCTTATCTAAAAGCTTGACATGTTAGAGAGAGCATACTTTTATTTACTAAAAAACATCTAACAGCATTGATGTGGAAGCCATCTTTGTTGTTGCATTTCTTGCGAATATGTTACAATATGTCATTTGAAAGAAGATACAATTCTTGCAGAATTTGATCGTCTTCAAAAGAACATTTGACCTATTTTTTAGAGTGATAAGGGTCCCAATCATCTAGTCAAAGCAAAAAAGGAACCTTTGCCCAGTTGACAAGAAAAAGAAAACAAGCCATTGATGCACATATTATTTGGCACACACCTCTACATCTTTTCAGGGGACTGTCCTCATAATTACTAGCTATCCTAGCGAAGGCTCAAAGAAGTAGATATGGTCGTCTTGCTAGTTTTACTTATTAGTTTAGCTTTTCTTTTTCATGACAGGAGCTATTTAGGGGCCGGATCTCTTCCTTTTGATTATGGTAAAATGGAACATAAGATAATGGGGTACACTGAACACCAATTAAATAAAGTAGATTTGTTCTGAAGGATGTTGTCTTGTTGAATTTATCCTCAAATTCCATTTCAAACCAGAATTGCCAAGATTTCCTTTTTCCTTGCACGTCTCCTTTAGAAAAAAGGTAAACCTCTGATTTAGAAATGAGTAAAGTGAAGTGTTTCACATCGGTGGAGGAGATGGGTTGTGGTCCCCGTGTATGGTTTTGGGCAATCCGCATCTCACGAGGTAGCTTTTGGGGTTGAGTTAGCTCAAGGTCCATTTCTTATAATGATATTAGAACAAACTCATATTCTGCTCTGCACTCCACATTTCCAGTCTTTGACGTGTCGGGGATGTTATGTGCCCACATTGGTAGAGGAAATTGATCGTTTCCTTATATAGTATTGGTCAATCCTCACTTCACAACCTAATTATTAGGGTTGAGTTAGACCTAAGGTCGCTTTTTATCAAATAGTCTTATTAAATATAGATTTTTATAATGTGGAATATTGTTCTCAACATTTTTGTCAGAGTTTGTCCAGTTTTGATGGTCAGGAAGCCCAATATCACTATCGTTGTTTTGAAGAGATGAAGGAGGTTATGATTATGGGATCTAGTGGTGAATGTTAGTTTGCTCCATTGTTTCCGAGGATTTGGTTTGTTGTCTTTGTTTTCTTGCTTTCACTGCTCGTGTCATTGAAAGATTTTCATATCCAATTTTTGGACAATAGGATTGATGGGAAAACGGAGTCATCTGAAAGGCAGAGACTTGTTGACTGTTTTAACGACCCATTGAATAGAAGGGTTAAATGCGTTTTGATATCTACTAGAGCTGGATCTCTGGGTATCAACCTTTATGCTGCCAACCGTGTAATTATAGTCGATGGCTCTTGGAATCCAACTCATGATCTTCAAGCTATATATCGAGCTTGGAGGTATGTCTTTCAAATTTGTTCATTGTAGAACACCCAGGTACCATTAGAATATATGTTAGCCTGAATGCTTGTATCATTTTAGGTATGGTCAAACAAAACCTGTTTTTGCTTACCGTTTACTGGCACATGGAACGATGGAGGAAAAGATTTACAAGCGTCAGGTAAAAGAAGAATCCATGAACAGATCATGTCAGAATAGCTTTTATTTCTTGAATGATTTAAGTGGGTGATTTAAGCAGGTAACGAAGGAAGGCCTTGCGGCACGGGTGGTTGATCGGCAACAAGTGCATAGAACTATATCCAAAGAGGAAATGTTGCATCTTTTTGAATTTGGAGATGATGAAGATATACCTCTGGAATTGAAGCAAGTAAGAGAGCATGCCGGTGAAGCAAACACAACTGTAGACGTTGGAAGTGTTCCGAAACAAAAATCAACTCTTCCAAATGGAAGTTCTTCTGACAAGCTAATGCAAAGTTTGATTGACAGGCATCATCCGCGGTAGGACGTTCTTATCTTACTTCGTCTTTTTAACAAATTTCTTCAGAACATAAATTCTGTCGTTTTCGATGTGCTTTGGGAGTCTTGTGCAATGAGTTTGTGTGCTGAGATTTTTGAAATTTACGTTTTCACCTATGTGTGTTTTAAAATAAATTTCCCTTATCTTTTACCTTTCTGATTAATAGTGTAATGGTTTGTGTTCTTTATACTTCGTAGGAGATAATATCCAGAACCTGTGGGGGTGGGTGATTCGTTTTAATTAGAAAAGCCCAATTGTTGTTATTTGTCTAGCTCAGTTTAAGTATACTTCATTCCTGTTTCTTTTTTCCTTTTTATACATGATTCTTCCCATATCAACAGACTATTCGCTTAGAGAAACTGGGTTTCTGGAAGTTCTTCGTAGTTTCCTTTTCTTCCTCTCTCTCTCTCTTCTTCTTCTTCTTCTTCTTTTTTTTTTTTTTTTTTTTTTTTTTTTTTTAAAAAAATAGGTAACCATTTGTATATATAAAGAACACTCAGCACCAAAAGGTGTTGGGCAGTGCTGTAATTACAATCTCAGATTCATGAGAGCAAAAGTAGGGGGAGACTATGAACAAAAACTTATGAACAAACAAAGTGTTGCCTATCAGATTTATCAGATCACCTATGTCCCCCATAAAAGTTTGTTTACACCAAAACTAGAAAAGACTAAGGCAGTTCATCTTGATCTTCTGTAGGGGGCTGCTCTTGTCTTCAAATTGTCTAGAGTTTCTCTCCTTCCAGACTACCCACCATATGCAAGCTGGGATGGCTCGCCACCAGTCTTCATCTCCATTTCTGTTGCCACTCTTTCCAGTCAGTGAGCAAATCAAAAGTAGTTCTAGGCATGGCCCAACTGATTCCTAAATACAAAAGCAACATGTGTCACAGATTTGCTGTGTCTTGCAATGGATGAACAGATGATCCGTACTCTTCCCATCCATACCACAGAGAAGGCATCTTGAGCAAATCTGGAGGCCTCTTCTTTGTAGATTATCCTGTGTTTGGCATGCTTTCTTGGGTACCAGCCAGACAAAACAGGACACCTTAGGGGGGATTTTAGTCTTCTAAATGAGTTTCCAGGAACAGACCACAGTTAGAGGTTCTGTGGTTGAGATTCCTTTTCTTCATCGTTCTTAAAATCAACTTCTTGATATATCAACGTTGAATGAGACCGTCAGTTTCTGTAATCAAGTCGGGTGTTGTTGTCTGATGTCAGCCTTGCACCAGCTGAATCAGGAACTAAGGAAAACGATCCATCAGGTGGAGTAAGTGGATAGGACTGTCATCACTTTTAAAAGCTCAATTACTTTGAACTTTTAAAAACTGACTCTATTTGTCATCCCATAAATAATAT
This sequence comes from Lycium ferocissimum, assembly GCF_029784015.1. Lineage (NCBI taxonomy): Eukaryota > Viridiplantae > Streptophyta > Magnoliopsida > Solanales > Solanaceae > Lycium > Lycium ferocissimum. Next base: position 84,227 of record NW_026719958.1, read on the forward strand.
TTCTATCTCCTGCTCTTGTTTAGTTTTAGATTTTTAAGTATTGGATATAATTATAGAAATTTAATTTGTCTTTTCATTATTTTTTGTGGAAATGTTTTTTTATTTAATGAGCTTTGTTTATGTGTTTAAGTTAACTACTTAATTAGGATTGGAAACAAAATTGTCCTTTTCCCAGTTAGATTGATTTTATGCAAAAATGGTACTCCCTCCGGATAAAAAAAAAGTGTCCACTTAGCTTTTTTTCCTTGGGTCAGAAAAAGTGTCCACTTATCAAATCAAGAAACAATTAACCTTGTTTTTCCAAATTTGCCCCTATTAAGTGTTATATGATCAAATCCCAATGCCTGTTTAATTAGGGGTATTCTAGTCAAATTACTTATTTTTATCTAGGAGTTAGTAGTTTCTTAAGGGGTGCAAATGGCTAAGTGGACACTTTTCTTTGATCCGGAGGGAGTAATATAAGTGTTACCGGCTCATCTTTACTTGGCGTTTTCGAATTTTTATGACATGTAATGACCTATTGTGATACGTCAAATATCCAATTGTCAACTCGTGGCTCTTTTATTTTTTCAAATTCGTAAATAGTTAAGTTCTTTAGTGTCATGAGACTCATGATTCAAGCCCGAGCTGTGAGCAGTACCCCCACTGTGCGAACTTACTCTACTCATCTTAAAAAAACACCAAAAACATCATTAAGGTAAGCTTCAATATAAACATTGGTCTTTATACACAAATTGACACTTTTGCTCATATGATTTTGTAGAGTTGTCCACTAACTTCGTGATTTCCCCATGAAGAACATGTAATTGGCTAAAACACATGTTTAGAGTGCTTTTGGATGTTAACCGTGATTATATAGCCTAAAAGGGATGGGTGAAAAATATCTCTAGTCCTAATTTGAGTGGAAGGGAGAATGCTCAGCTGGAAAGGAGGCCAAGAGTTTTACCAGAGAATATGTAATGGCTGCTAATGTATTTCAGTGAACAACATCCGTCATTCAGAGGAGGCAATCCACCCGAATTTTAGACAGCGGAGATGGTTTTGAGTTACTTAAAGAATATAACATCAGTATCTTATACCACCCGGGAAAAAGCAAATGTGGTGGCAGATGCTTTGAATAGGAAAGGAGTTGAATGAGGGGTTAAGAGGAGTGTGTTTTATTGTAAAAGATGTTTCCAGCGTGGACTCTGGCAGTGGTTCTCGGAAATAAAAGGTGAGAGTGAGAGGGTTTTCCTTATGGCTGCCGTGTAAGAATCCCACATTTGGTTGCATCTTGAGATTTTTATGGAGGAAAAAATCAGGGTTTCTTCTAAGGAAAAAAACAAAAAAAAAAGAAAAAAGAATCAGGGTTTCTTCTAACCGATGGATGAAAGGATTAGGGGTGAGGGGACTAGATGAGTGTACTTTGTTTAGGTCTTCCACCGATGGAGTAATTTGGGATTAGCCATGGAAGACCGTTTTCAGACTACGTTCAGCAGAAGTCTCTTTTCTCGGATTCGGATGAACTATCCTCTTGTAAATCTGTTCTTAAGTTTTTCAGTAGAAGAGTTTTGGAGATGAAAAGGCGTTGAGGAAAGGGTGAAGGTGTCATCATGCTCTTATCAGACTTCACCTACCTTGTTACAATGTCCATCTTTCTGAAGTGAAAAAACCATTGAACAACTAATTTCCTGGCTCATCTAGGTCACTTTATTCCTAATTTAGTGTCTGATAGGCCCCCCTAGACATAATGCCCCTGCTTAACCTATGGAAAAAAAAATTAAGAGTTCTAGGCAGCACCTACTTCTCATATTTTGAGCTCATAGTGCTCTAGAAGTTTTTGAGCAAGTGCCTTTTGTTTTCAGCAATTCTCCATACTTCTATCTTTTTTTTTTTGAGAAGGTAACATGTTGTATGTATTAAACACAAAACAGTACATGGGTTGTACTGAAACCATATTTACAAGTGAGCAGAAGAGAGTAAACCAGTCTACAGTTCTAACAGGAACCTAATGAGTCTAGGATAGATATAGTATCCTCTGGGTAGATCTGGTTACACCAAAAAGAAAAAAGCTTAATACAGTTAAGTTTGATCTCCTCCATACTTCTATCTTTTACGCACTAATTTTTGCAGTTCTTCCTTCATTACTGATGCTGACAAGTTGACTGTATATATTGTTGAAGTGTGTGACCATCTCATCTACATACTTAAGCAGTAGAGAGAGCAGACGTTTATTTTCTTAATTATATTCTCAATATGTGCCCTCACGTGTAGGCCTGATTTTTTTTTTTCATGGGCCAAGCACGTGGAATTGTTTTGATAATGGTGGCAGTAAGATTCGATCCCATTACACCTGCCTGCTCTGTTACCATGTTGAAGTGTGTGACCATCTCATCTAAAAGCTTAAGCTTTAGAGAGAGCACACGTTTATTTCTTATTTATAGTCTCAATATATATATTTCCTCTGGTACCAAGTACACCACCTTTTAGAGAGTGCACCATATTTTTGACTTGTGTTTGTATGATGTGCTGCTGCTTCTCCTCTTTTCCGTTTTTACTTTCTTTAGGTGCTCTTTTTTTGTTAATGTAGTGGTTGTTAGTTAAAATCATAACCTGCAACGTCATCAAGACATCCCTACTTGTATATTTGTCTGGATGGTCTTTTGCAACGAAGAATTCAAACTTTAGATCTTTTTCTGGGTATACTTTCGTTGGGGCAACCCATTTTCAGATGATAAATCATCAGTTCCTTCATCAATAGAAGAACAATGTTTTTAATAAGTTAATCATTTCTTCAGGTGGATTGCGAATTATCATGAACATGAGAGTCTCTTGCAAGAGAACGAGGACGAAAAACTATCAAAAGAAGAGCAGGAAATGGCATGGGAAGTGTACCGGAGATCTATTGAATGGGAAGAGAGGCGAGTTTCGCCTGATGAACCTGTAGTTGAGCATCAGCATGTCTCTATCACTGAATCGTTGCCAAAGCAAAAGCCAGTAGTTTCCAGTGCCACCATTTGGCCGCCAGAGGACAGTAATCTTGTATTTTCAATGGGTAGTTCAAGATGCCGTTTTGTGCCAAGGAAGTGCACGAACCTATCACATTTGCTTACACTTAGAAGTCAAGGCACAAAATGGGGTTGCAGCACTGTTTGTGGGGAGTGTGCTCAAGAGATAAGTTGGGAGGGACTTAACAGCAAATCAGCAAAGTGATGCTGTCCTTGTATTTATATTAGTTCAGTTCTTTTTTGGTTCTTACTCTTGTGGGGATTCAATATACTGTGAGGGGCTTAGTAAACATTCAGTTTTAGGTTTCAGCCATGACTTGAGAAAAACATATTCTTTGTGGGGGTAGGGTAGAGATGGAAATTGCCCTTCTGAGACTTGGCTCTTTGTAAAGTGAAACTGTCGTCATCCATTGTATTTTGAATTGCAGAGGAGAAATGTCTCTTTTGTCTGAACTGCTATATATATATATTGCTTAGAAGAAAGAAAATCCCTCTTTTTCTGCTAGCACTTGTAGCCCTTCAGGATGTGATGCATATCACATTTTGTCCAAGATTACTATTGTGTTATTGTTGGCTTCTTTATGTTCTCTTAAGTCTATCCAGAACTGATTAGTTGTGCATATTTTTTGTTTTATAGAAAGGGAGACTTCTTATTCTAATTTCAGCCTTCAGGGTTACTGGTTTATGTTTAAATAAATCTTGAGAGGTAACTCGAGAGATTGGCTATTAGTTTATTGATCATGAAATTGACTAATCATGCAAATTTATGATTGCTGTTACAATTTACATAGAATTGGATAATCAATTAATCCAAACAATACTTTTAGAGGCTTGAGGGAGCTACCAAAGAAGGTTTTTTCATTTGAACCCTATTGCAGTACGGCTACTAGCAGCTTTCTCAAATCAAATATATTTGGAACATGAGCAACTATGCTAGGGGTACCAAAACACATTGCCAAACCACCTACCATCTTTCATCCCCCAACCAATTATCCTTTTCTTTTGGTCCTGTTGGCCCTGCTTCACCATAAAGTTCTGTTGGAAATAACTCAATGAGACTCTCCACCGAAAATCTCATGAAAAAAGGAAGATGTTTGATAATTTTTTCCATTTCTGATCGCCCGTCGTATATGATGGTTGGACCCCATTCCCTCATATACTGCAACCATGGTGGTTCTGCAACAACTCCCTCTCCAAGGTACTCAACAGCTACAATTTGATATTTGCTGCTAGAGTCCACGTAGTATTTGCTGCGGGCACAATCGTTTCTCAGTCCTACCCCGAGTTTACTAGACCCTTGAACATAGCAGCCAGGATGTGGGAAACTCGCGTGGCCATTTCTTGATGCATATACAACTGACTTGTTACCCTCGATGAACTCCAAGTTGCAAGCGTCTACCCATTCACCACCACTATGCTCCGAGAAATACACACTCCAAAGCTCACCAGAAAAGTTGCTGACACGGAGTGTATAATGCTCCCAATCACCAACATGCTCTCCAACTTTATTCAAAGCAATACTCAACAACCCAATCTTGACGGTAGCCGGTCCATTGAAAGGACAGAATATCCACATTGCAATATCTGTGAAGGTTCCACCTAAAGCTGGTTTAACATGAACATAGAGCTCTGCACTCTCGATATTCCCACATTTGACATTGGTTCTATTTGCATCATCTTTTTTTGGCAAATCGAGCCAATATTCACCATCGTTTATTCCTCCTGCAGGCAAGTTTGAGCCTTTTGAGTTGATGGCTGTACCACTGTTCTTTCCATCTTTGTAAAGGAGAGCTCCATTATTGAAGAACCATGGAACCGAGGAAGGCAAATAATTCTCATCTGGATGGAGATAAACAGTCGGTCCATAGTGCTTGATGAGGGCATGGATCTGCTCGAGATTGGGCATTGCATGTAGAGAAGAGTCGAGGTTTTTCAAGCATGCACTATCGAGTTCATCTCCGGAACTAAAGGTTGTTGTACTACAGAAGAACGTCCCCACAGGAACCCCTTTACATAGCATGCCCCTTTTGCAAGGTCTAGTTGTCCAAACTTGAAATTGGTTCTTCAGGAAAATGGAATCCGAACTAAACATCATCTCAGAGGCTTCACAATTTTCCGTCAGGTCAGCTCGAACACATCTAACTTCATCAGGATCAGGTTCATTAGGCTCAACGGAAGCCAAAAATCCCATAGACTTATAACCAACTGGTGCATTTGGCATCCAAATATAAGCACTTCCATTGTATATTGAGTCTGAACTCCAAATTAAAGTGTAGTTCAGAGGCTTTTGAAGAGCAGGAAGCTTAGAAACTGAATCGCGGACAGTGTCTTTCTGGTTTTGGTTAGCGGATAGGTCTTTGGCAGCAAGAACATAGCCAATTAAGTGTTTCTCACCATCTGGCTGACAGTAGTGACCAAGAATATAATATCCTTTTGGAATTTCATCTGGCTTATAAAAGGAAACACAGTTCGATTTGCCAAATGATGGGCTGCAACCCCAAATTGTATTAAATTTGGTGATTTGAACAACTTCAATTTCCCCTAAACATATTCTTCCTGTAGCAAAACCTTTGCCTACAAAAACAACATATGCCCATTAGCAAACTGAGCTTCTATTGCAGCACTTCTAATATTTTTATTAATATTTATTGGGAAAGTTACGGATATGTACAGTTCGGCCAACTAGCTTACCAACCTGGCCGAATATACACAACGTATACACTGCAACATATACACTATGTATATTTTAATATAAGTATACACAACCTGTACATGTTGTACACATTTTGCAAACTAGATCACCTAAAGGTATTGGACTGTAATTTTGATCTTCTTCCACAAAAATAAAGAACCAGCTGTCGATTTTTAAAAAATAAATAAGAAAAAAGAAATCGACCCCGTCCCTATAAACCAGCTGAATCAAAAAGGAACAAAAATCAAACAAGAAGGATGAATCAAATAGATGTTCATTCTCAACTATAAATTTCAATTAAAAGCAGCAAAATTTAGTTAAACTTGAAAGCTCTCAGCTACTGCAACCCATTACTATTTTGCTTTCTTATCTGCAATAGCTCTATCCTTTTTTTATTTGTAACAAATAATCAGAAAGTATTTTTTGTCTTAAAGCATTTAGAAGGGACAAATTGTTTCTGTTTACTCCAAAGTTTAAACATCTAATTCTAGAGCGTGCAAATTTGAACATTGAAACAGTCACAGCTCCCATAGTTGACCAAGTTCATTAATTTCCTATAGTAAAATATCATATTTTCCCCATGGTTTTGACCAAGTCTTATCAGAGAATTATCAAGAAATGAACTAAACTTCCTTTATCCAAACTGAATCTTCTTCCCAATTAGGATTTTAAGAGGGGAAAAAAGAAAAAAAAAAGAAAAAAGAAAAAGAAAAATAGAGCTCCATGAAGCAGAAATATTGTTAGTTAGAAGTCATAATTTCATTTTCTTGATCCAGTTGATAATAAATGAGCATAACATAAAGAATTGAGGAGTTCATTCTCTGGTCACCCAAGTTTAGAAAATTTCCTTCAAAAACCACTTTGGTTTCTTTTAGTACATTAAAGTCAGTCAATTGAGATACTAAACACTTCAAAAGCCTTCTTCTCTCTCTGTTTGCATGCCGTGTCATTAAAGCACTCATTTTTTACAAATAATAAACTTATTTAACCGCATGTTTTATACCCAATCAAACATGATCCGGTTAAAAAGCGGCAATCTTCAAATAAATGATCAATCATCACATCCAATATTTTCTTGAAATTTCTCAGCAGAGAGTTTTTTCCTAATATGTTCCATTAGGGAGAGGAGAGAGAAAGGTCAATATAGCTTCTAAGAAAGAGAAAAAATAAGATGACAAAAATACAAAAAACAAAATTTTCATCACAAAAACAAGAAATTCTAAGAAGACATACCTTGAGGCCATTTAGGAAGAGGTGAAGGTAAAGAAAATTTCTTTGGTTCAACTTCAGGGTAATAATCAGAGATATTTTCCCAGTCCCAACACCAACACTCCCTTCCTAACATATTTATTTTTACTCCCTCTTCCCAATTACACCACAAAAAAAAATGGAAAATTTTCAGAACCCCCAAAAAAAATATTTATCAAGAATTTGCTCTCAGCTGATCAAGAACACAAAAATAAGAAGAAAAAACAAATCAGTTTTTTTTGGGGTGGTAGGAAAATAGAGCAGTCTTCTCTCACTCTTATGGAAAATATAAAAAAATTTGGCAAGAAAAACAAGAAGAGTGATTTTTTTTTGGGTGAAGTGGTTGAGTAAGAAGAGAGCAAAGAGTAAGTAAAAAGTTAGGGGCTACCGCTTTGTTATTAAGATCGTCGTCCGTTCCCCAAAAAAAAAAAAAAGTTGAGCCCCGTACTAAACACCAAGCAATTAAAAAAAAAACCCATCATCTCCGCCCATATTAACAAAATAAAGCAATATAAAAAAAAAAAGTGAATCCCATATTAAAAAATAAATAATGTCAAAAAAAAAAGTGCACCCCATATTAAAAAATCAAATAATATTCGTGTAATTTTTAAAGTATCCCATTAAGTCAATAATGATAGATTCATTGCCACATGCGTATTAACCCATTAGTGGGAGCAAATGAAATTATTGTACAAAAAAAAATGGACCCTATATTATTATTTTTCTTCAAAACGTTAAGTAGCCAAACCATACAATTTTTTATTTTATTTTTTATATTAGCCTGAGATTTAATCTAGATATTGAACTTTTATATTTCTTTATTCAGCCATGTCATTTATTTGTTACGTTTACTAAAATAAATATGCTTAAAATATTTATATTTTAAAATAAGATAGAATTTAATTACTTTTTTATTTTTATTCTCACTCTAATAAATGTGAAAAGAAATTAATGTCGTAAAAGAAAAAATAATATCAAATGAATTAGTTGGCGTTTCCTTAAAAAATCATGCAAAAGACAACATGACAAGTAAAATGAGCTAAATCGAGAATATTTACCAGAACCAAAAAATAGTATTTCTTCGGTTAAATTGAAAATCAAATATCTACTTTATTTCGTTTTAAACATGTAAAATTAATTTAATAATTTGAATTAGAATTATCCAAATCAAAATTTAATAAAAAATAATAAGTATTTTACACCTTTAAATTAACTGAATTAAAATTTAAAGTATCAACCGATGCTTAAATATTGTTATTATTTTATTTCAAAAAGAGAAAAATAGTTGCTTTTTAAACAAGTCTTCTCTTTTAAAAAGTATTAATAAATTTTTGTTGACTTTGTATTCATAGCAAACACTAATATAATAAAGTTTTAGATACGGAGCACAAACTAAAATGTTATATTAATCGTGTTTTGAGCATAGTATATATATATATGCATAAAAACAGTATAAACTTATGTATGTTTATTAGCAATATAAAATATATATATATATATATATATATATATATATATATATATATATATATATATATATATATATATATATATATATATTATCACTATCCAAACACAACTACATACACATAGATACACTATAATCCAAAGTGTTGGGCGCACGGGCATACGCCGTCTAGTATAAAGAGAAAAAGTTGGTCTACTTGCCATTGTTTGACGTTGCTTTGTACCTGAAATGTGTTCCAAGGTAGGTGTGTGTGCGCACGGGCATACGCTGTCTAGTATAAAGAGAAAAAGTTGGTCTACTTGCCACTGTTTGACATTGCTTTGTACCTGAAATGTGTTCCAAGGTAGGGGTGTGTGTGTGTGTGTTTTTTTTTTGTGGGTGTGGGGCGAGGTCGGGGGATTAATTTATATATTTATTTACTTTTGTTAGATGTCCCAGTTCACTTTCTTTTGTAGCTATCAAGAAATATCTATAACCTCTTCGGCTTATCTTTTTGGATTTTTACACCCTATGTCAATGCCAGTATAATTATATCATCATTTAACCTATATTTTCCGTCCTTACTTGATATAGCAGTTTTTTCATTTTTCTTACTCGATTTACAGCCCTTTCCTCATGCATCTCGAGATCTAACCACCCCCCCCCCGGGAGTCCGGAACCTAAATGACCTAAGAAAAACGAAATGAACACAAATAAAAATTTCCGAAGTTCCCTTAAAGCAGGAATTTCCTGCGTTAAAGAACTTAACTGTAATGGCTCAATTAAGTACTTTAACGCAGGATCCTGTGCTAAAGGTCATTGTTTAACGTAGGAATTTCCTGCGTTAAGGTAGCCACTAAAATTAGGGCAGAACCTCCATTTTCCACACTTCTCCATTCCTTCATCTCCTCCTCCATTTCACTCTATTTCCATACTTTAGCCCCCCATAAGTCATGTCTCAAAACTCCGGAAAGTCATTTTATGCTGTAGAACCCGACGTTTGTAAGTGCGGTTATTATTGTCAGCTCAAAACATCAAGGACCCCAGACAATCCGGGCTGTCGTTTTTGGAGTTGTAAAAGCAACCGAGTAAGTTTTTTTTGCAACTTTTTATAAAGTTTAATCACATTGTCCACATATTATACTTTAAAAAACTTAATTTTTATTTGTTATTTTATTAGGAAAATGGTGGGTGCAAATATTTTCGGTGGGAAGATGAAGTTCCCATGAATAAAACGGTGGTAGTGAAGTTTAAAAAGCCACCGGTTGATAGAGATACCGCGACTTCACGAAGTAATGTAGATACCGTGAAGTTTGATTTTTAGTGTAAATTTAGGGAAGCTGAAGAAAGAAAAAATTGAACTTCTTGAGTTGTTGCTAAAAGAATCGGAAGAAAAAAAAAAGAGTTTTTTCAAGGATAATCTTAGAGATACTCAACGCGAGACAAATGCTTTGAAAGAGAAACTGAAATTTGGAAGATGATTTGTGGTCTCTTGTTGTTGTTTGTAATTTTAATATGTTGCACTGTCGGTTAGATTTATTATTTCCTATGTATTTTGTTTTTGTTTTTAGTAGTTTATGTATTATGTATTTTTTATGGCTTTTTAATGTATTATGTAACCAACACATTTTATGTACTATTTTCTTTGCCTTTTCTATAAAAATTTGAATTGTTGCACTTTGTATGTAATTTTATGTATATAATGTGTGTCAATTCTAACACGCTTAAGTAAGTAAACAATAAAATATAAGAATAAATGCAAAACTAAAACATACTAATTTTCTGCAAATTAATGACATCATCATAAATTAAAAATATAATTAAAATCACAATATCCTTAATCATCAGAATTGAAGTTGTCAATATCGTCCTCAGATAAATATCTTGGGTTTCTTAAGACAAATCTTCTTTTTGTAGATGTTAGTTCCTTACCGGTTGCCGATGCTTGTTCTTCGGCCAACTTGAGCATGTAAAATCTACAACTCCGTGCTAGCATGTGGTTGTTCTCTTTCCTAATTCTCGGTACCACAACCTCGCAAGAATCTTGATCAGTTCGAGGCATGCTCATTGATAATCTTGTTGGGATTGGAGTGCTAAGATTTTGCAAGTCACGAACAAGACGTTGTGATTCGGCGTACCGGTATGTCCATTCGCGACGTAAACCATAATAATATTCACATGGATCTGAATATTCCAGCTCTCAAAAATTATCATTATGCTCTATTAAAAGTTAGGGCTTCAAATCGTGTAATACGAATTCGCTGTTATCGGTTGAGGAATCACCGGAATAGCTGCTATGATTTGGATCCTTTGGAAAGAATACCGACCAATCTACATTTCTACTCTTCGACATTGAATTTGTATTATAAGATCATAGGGAATCATCGTCATTGGACATCTCATAGTCCGAGTCCCACTTGGATGTGACGTCCATTTAGATTATATTCAGCCCTAATGGAACGTATTTTCATCCGGTTGTTCTCTTCGCGAAAACGATTCAGAGCAAAATTCAGCTCTTGTCGTGTACTACCAGGCATTGACGTAGCACAAATTTTTGGGCGTTAAGTTCAAATGCCTTCAAGTTTTGTTCCAGTGCTGTATCCTCCCTAACACGCCAATTCCACTCATCTGTCATTTTATTGTTGTAACGTTGATTGTATCTCTCATTCGGGTTATTTGAGTATTCAAAATCTTCACCCAATTCCCATGTCATACCCATTGCTTCGAATATGTCTCTTGGACAGAATGATGTAACACGAGTGATATTTTCAAATTGGTTAAAAAATGACATAATAACTCAATTTTGTGTGGTTGCTAGTTATTCGTCAATTACTTATATAATACTCGCTAGCACTTTATTTGTATATAACGCTGATTTTACATGCGTTATGCTTGGTGAATTTATGACGTTTTTGAATTTCAACTCTGATTGACAACACAATGCACGCGTTTAACCACTATATGTGAAAAACTTATAACGCTAATTTTATATTCGTTAGGCATGGTGAATTTTTGACGTTTCTGAATGACAACTCTAATTTTGACAACAAAATGCACGTGTTTGACCACTTTATACGACACACTTATATAACACTAATTTTATATGCATTATGCATAGTGAATTTATGACGCTATAAACACAACGACAATTGTATTCATTGCGGTAAAAAACCTGCATTTTCAGAATGCCTTGACATATTACATTGAATAGTTGGTTCAGAAATTAGACAAAACAGTAAGGGTAGCTCAAGAAAGCCTTATGGTAGGACAGAAACACACACAATTGATTCTTATTTTGAAAAGATATATTAGCATGTTTCACAGATTTATCAAATGAAAAATGGTATGGTGTTGCTCGTCCCTTTGAAAATCGACCTATTTGTATCAATGTTGATTTAAAAGTTGATGGACACATCATTGAGGGTGATGCACCTCCTAAAAACCCCAGGGAGTTAAAATTTGGGGTGAAAAGCTTCAATGGGTTGAATTATATTCGAAAAGTGTGATTATGAGGTATTATATCATTGGCATAATTTAAACCTGCCACAAGCATTGTTGGCTACATTTCAAACCTCCAAATTCAAGGATGAACCACTAGTCATCCAACACTTGATGAAAGAAATTTTAGAAATGCAAAAAGCACTATACGTGTATCATGCTTTGGATGATCTTAACTTTCGTGGAGCGGATGAAGAAGAGCATTGGAAACTGTTAGAAAATAAAAACCTTTATCGAGATTCTTCTTATCCAGTTTTTCCAATTATTCACAAATGGATAGGCCTTCCAAAATATTTACCACAAACATTAGATTGTGGAGTGCCATATTAGTGCGTAAACCAAGCAAGTGCTCCTAATGATGATAGTTGGGATCTAGACTACAATGACGATGATGAAGATGAAGCAGGGGAAGCCCATGAATAAGAGAAAGAAAGTAAAGAGGACGATGATGACGAGGTCGTCCCAGAAAGTGACGAAAGTTAATCATTGTATTTTACGAGACTTTATCATTGTTAAGTCTTTATCCTTTTTTTAAGATAAGTTATTTCTGAATTGAATCATTCATAACAATCTGAAAATACCTAAAATACATCATCATAACAAACTGAAAATACTTAAAATAAAGCATTTATAACAAACTGGAAATACTTAAAGTACATCATTCATAACAAAGCGAAAGTACTTAAAATACATCATCCAAGAAATACTTAAAAAGATTCATAAGTTCATCACCATGACTAGAGGTTCCGCCACCACTAAATGTGCAACCACCACGAGATGTTCTGCCACTGCAAGAGGTTCTTCCACCACGAGAGGTACTTCCACCACAACCCCGTAGAAGATTCTTACGCTTATCATGGCAAAATTCATTGCAAATTGATTATTTCTGAGGGTATCTCCCCTCTGGAACATCCATTTAATTGGGAATACGGGTGGTTGCTCGCTCATGTAATTTACGAATAAATTATTTGTTAGCAACCATAGAAAATGGCTCTGGTGGCCAATAAATTTCATCACCAAGTGGGTAGAACCGACCGACATACACTTTTGCATAATTTTTCACGGTATATTTCGAAGCCACATATTGCGAGGCATTCTTTCAAATTGTCTGAAAACATTTGAGGGCATGAGAACATGGCATGTGGTATGATTTTCACTTGCCACATGTGCATGTTCTTGATATCTCACAAATATTGTGAGTGTTACCTCCACGACCTTGGTGCACACTTGTTGTGACTTCAAATATATGCTGTGCTGGGTTGTATTCAGTCATTGAGTGTTGCTCACACTTAAATATGTGATACTCGAATAGTTGTGTTGGTTTTCGCATCCATTTCATATCGTCTGCCAAAAATCCTTTTGCCTCCTTTGATCTACTTACGAACCGCTCCACAACTTGCATAAAAGTCATTCTCACCATTGCAGTAACAGGTAGTCCCTGTGCAAATTTTAACAAGACATTAAATGACTCAGAGCTGTTTGTTAGCATCCCCCATCTTCTACCTTCATCCTTGTGTAATGTCTATTTTTTGACATCCAGTGCATTCAACCAGTGGTAGTCTTCCTCATCTGCCTCCATAATCAACTCCATCCACATAAGAAGCTTCTTCTCTTGATGCTCTATTGCAGCCGCCCACATCCAATTATTCAGTGGACAGATTTTATATGCCCTTCGAAAATTTGCCTTCAAATGCCTTAAACAATAACGATGGCGGGCAAAAGCGGCTGCTACCCATGGAACCCAAACATATTGTTCAATATGCCAGCAATTCTGTCTGATATGATGCATATACCCATTCGATCCTTAATAATTTGTTGCCTCAAGTTAGTCAAAAACATACCCTATGTATCTGTGCTCTCATTAGCTGCAATGGAAAAAGCCAGAGGGAACATCGACCCATTCACATCCATTCCTACTACAATTAGTAGCTTGGTGTCATATAACCCGTATATATGCGTGCCGTCTATTGATATTACTGGCCGATAATGAGCAAAACCATCAATGCATGGTTTGAATATCCAAAACACAAAATTAAAATTATTACCGCCCACACCAGGTTTCGATTTGAGCTTCCATTCAACAACAATACCAGTAGGGTAGTGCTGTAGATATGCCATGTATCTCGGCAACCTCTTGAAAGAGCCCTCCCAATTGTTTTAGATAATCTTGAAAGTACACCTACACCTAAGATATGCCTTTCGCCTTGAGATATACTTTCACAACGACTGTAATGCAGTCTTTAATGGAGAACCCGGAGAAGTTTCAATATCAGCATTTAGCAACGAGGAGCCTCATATTAACATCAAAATTAAATTGAACTTGGGTGAAGGGGTACCTGGGGATTTTTCCAATGTCATTAACTAGTACATCATCAATCATATTGATATCTAGATTAAAGTGATTTGCTCGGCATTCACACCTATCACAAGTGTGAATTGGGTGGTACTTTGAAATAGTCCATATATGATCATTAGTCTCCTTAACATGGAGCATCCATCGACAAACTTGATATTTTCGCTTGCAGACCAGTAGCCAATATTTTCGAGTGGAATCATCAACTTTGAACTCCTCCGATGCAAAAAATCTTAATGATGCAATGACTTTTTAGGTGAATATCATGCCTTTGTCAATATGAACATCCCTTTTACAAGATTGTTTTGCTCTTTCCACAATCTTTGACTATTTCGAGGTGAATATTAGGAATGCCATTGAATCGAAATTTCTTCCAGCATCGGTTCTTGCTACCGAAATTGGCTTTGCAACATCGACTCTTACTGGTGAACTGGGTGCTGCGAATTCAGTTCTTCCTGGTGTGACGGACTTTACATCATCGCTTCTAACAGTGGTACTTGACTTTGAGGATTAATATCATCCTCACTTTCAATCACTGAAAAAGGGACTTCATCCTCTGATTCCTCCGCATTAGGTATGTCATCACTATCACTCGATAATGATTCTATATAATTCTGATAATCAACACCATCCAGTAAAAGTTTTTTCCTACAAAAAATAAGTAAAATATGTTAACTACCAAACATCAAAATATATAGATTATTTAATGTAAAAATAATGGACCAACCGATAAAAATTGCATGGGTTAGAGGAATGATCCACATTTGGTGCAACGAGCTCATTTTGTGTAAAATTTTCCCTACACAAGAAAATAGAGTATTTTAACTACTAAACATAAAATATAAGACTATTGATGTTTAAAAAGCAGACCTACCGATAGTAATCAATTGCACCGAAACTTGAGGAAGGAGCATCGTTTTAAATAGTTGGATAGGCTGAGGATGGTCCATCCTGATTCATCCATCCTGATTGAGAGGACTGCTTGATATTATTCATATAAGGTGTATAACCCCTAAAAATTATAACCAACAGCACTATTACCATACAAATAATAAACATATGCTACTACACATAATAATAATTAATAATAATTATTATATTATTATTATTATTATTATTATTATTATTATTATTATTATTACGGTTCACTTTTACGTGGTGCATAAAAGTTACTAAGAGGTTGTTGGTGCTCTAAATTGGATTTTAGTATTTTTAAAGTCGCCACCTCATTTTATAAAGGAAATTAGAAAATGGAGTTAAAAGGGTTTTATCAAATAAGAGAAAAATCATTTTTAAGCCAGAGTTCGAGGTAAGGGTTCTAGTGATCCCCTAAGGAAGATTTTAAGCACCATAGTATTAAGGATTCGTAGAATACGGTTGACCGACGAGCTTCAATGTGTGATTAATGTGATTATTTGCTAAAAATGTTTACTTTATTGCTAAAACTGTCATGCTAATCATAAAACTCCACTTTTTGGCAAAATTATCTTTTAAGGAAGAAAAAGTTAGTTTTTCTTTGAGAAAATATTTATAATTGATTAACTTCACTTCATGTCCGGACCAAAACACACTTAAGATTTTTCTTAAGTAGAGTTTCCACTAATTTGGTCCAACGTCATGATTCTATCCTTATAAGTTTATATACATTTATATATATTTAGGAGAAAAAGATGGAGTATATCTCCCCTTTTTAGAAAATAGCATAAATATTATAATTGGTGCTCTAAATTGAATTTTAGTATTTTTAGAGTCGCCACCTCATTTTATAAAAAAAATTAGGAAAACGGAGTTAAAAAGATTTTGTCAAACAAGAGAAAAATCCTTTTTAAGTCAGAGTTTGAGGTAAGGGTTCTTGTGATCCCCTAGGAAAGGTTTTAAGCACCATAGTATTAAGGATCCGTAGAATACGATTGACCGACGAGCTTTAATATATGATTAATGTGATTATTTTCTAAAAATATTTACTTTATTGCTAAAACTGTCATGCTAATCATAAAACTCCACTTCTTGGAAAAATTATCTTTTAAGGAAGAAAAAATTGATTTTTCTTTGAGAAAATGTTTATAATTGATTAAATTCACTTCATTTCCGGACCAAAACACACTTAAGATTTTTCTTAAGTAGAGTTTTTCACTAATTTGGTCCAATGTCATGATTCTATCCTTATAAATTTATATACATATGTATTTAGGAAAAAAAGATGGAGTACATCTCCCCTTTTTAGAAAATAGCATAAATATTATAAGTATAAATAAAGAAAAGAATTTCACTTATTTAACCATTTTAGCTCATTTAAGGTCAACCATATTCCATACCAAAGCCATCTTCCCCAACTTGGGTTTAAGTAGGATTTCTTTTGTTTTGTTATCTCTATGTGAGTCAAGGCCCAAAACTATTTTTGAAAACAACTTGAATCATTTTTTCTTATGCAAGGTTTTAACTAAGTTCTAAAGGGTTTCAATTATACACAAGTATTTGCAAGTATATACATGTTCATACAAAATGAATGTAAACATATAAAATAGGCAGGCATGTTTATACAAAATAAAGGAAAGGGAAGAAAATTTAGTTTTTTCGGCCTTGGGCCCAAATCCCATGCTCTTCTAGTGCTTCGTCCGAAGCTCTAAGCATCCGATCCTTTTTACTTCGTCTTTAAGCTTAGCTCTCCGTACTTGTTTTATTTGTACCTCGCACAATGAAGAGAAGAGTAGTTAGTCAAAATGGCACGCCACCCCATAGGGTGACGTGTATGAACATAATAATAGTATCCCTCGGACTCGTATCAAACTTTGAGAGCTTTGATTATGGAGGCTCAGACTTATGTTTCTGAATGTGGCAAAGGAATCCGAAACATGTCTTGGCTGCAGACTAGTGGCCATTCTAGTTGCCTAGCCAAATGCATGTTCGTCCCTACCTTGTGATACTACTATGAGGTCACCATAGCCTAAACCGAGGGATAACCTTTTCGGACAAGGCATGGCCTCAAATTAAATGTTCTCATCGGCCCATGCGTAGTATCATATTCAATCAGTGAGCCTTAACCAAGTGTAGTAATCTGTTTTGTTTTAAGGGAAAAAAAAAACATCAGCATATGTTTAGAGATTAGCAAAATGCCACAGAAACTAAGGTGCAACGCTTACAAAGCAGAAATAATAAGCAGCACTTGTGTCAAAAAAAACAGCTTGCAACAGAACAAGGTAGCAAGGCATGGCACTTTTATTTAGGTATGAGAATGCACCAACTAGTCAGAACTATTGGAAAGCACAACCAGTAGCAACTGGTGCAGTCAAGCAGCAACAATAGACATCAGCTGTTATAAGAAACAAATGGAGACCAGCCTTTTAAAAGAGCAATAACTAATTCTCATCAAAGGCAACAAATTTTCATATACCAAACAAAAGCCATTCTTTAGTCGGGTATATGCTCTGTCCTTTTTAAAGTTCAGCAGCAAAACAACAAGCCATGGCAGTGAGCTCATCAAGTGTAGCAACCAAGGTAGCAACTCATGGCAATAATCATAACAGCAAGTATTTTGCCTCTAACTGTCTCAGAATGCCATATCTTTCAGCCTCAAAATGCAGCAGAAAGCAGACTCAAAATACAGCAAGAACTCAGCTCAAAATGAAGCAAAACACTCCTCAAAGCAGCAACAATCAAGACAGAAGTTCAAAGAGGTTTGGGATGTAAACTCCCCAGTTCATGCAAGAAAGAAGAGGGGTGAAGAATGAGGACACAGTAGCATATTTTAAATAAACATAAATAGAATATAAAACATTCGACTTCTTGAAATATTGTCATGATTTAGCCATGATTAGCATATCAAATAAAGAATAAAGTTCAGATATTAAGAGTAGATGGGCACATACGCATACTTGTTCAGATAGTAGTCTTCAGATGACAGAAAACTTAGGCAACAGGTTCAGCTATTGGAAATTTCTTATCACTCAAATTTGAGTCATTCTGCTCTTCAATTAACCAATCAGACATTTAATTATTCAAAAAAAAAAAAAATCATCCATACTAATGGTACTCAATATTGAATTCAAATGTTTAGAAAGATGCATTTTTTCTCTATTAAAGTTCTCAAGGCACTAATCCTAAGGTCGTCTTCCAAAACAGAGGTGTTGGATATACATAAACACACATTTGAAGCAAGTCTTCTAAAGAATCCTCAACACAACAATTAATACTTATTCTTATCAGGACGAGAGCTGACCACCAAATCCTTATGACTTTGATCATTCACCATGCCTCAATAAATAGTCTAAGACAAGAAACTGATAAACTGGATATTCACCCCCTTTAAGCCTTCAAACGGTAAGTTTTGCCAAAACAAACTCAATCCATTAAAGACAGGGGAGAGCAACAAACTTGAATCCAAGCCAACATTCTTTTTAAGAAATTCAGTTAACACAAAATCCAGCCACAACTTACTTTGAGAGAACAGGGGAGCACATGATATATTCTTATTCAACATTGAATCATTACTTTACTACACTTCAAATTTGAAAGTAAGCAGGTTCAAGCCCCTTTGAAAATATAAACTAACACTCTAAAAAATCACATAATAAGCCCTTAAAAGATCATTTTGTCTGCCACTTCTTTTAGCAACCAAAACTCAGATTAATCTAAAAGTACTAGGACTGGAAGTTACTGTTAAGACAAATGGCATAATTGAACTATCTTTTAAATATCTCAGACTTTGGAGCCTAGATAGTGCAGGAGAAACATTTCAGCATCCAGATTTTTTTTAGCCTATGTATTTCAAGCAAATAAGGGTCAATTCAAGATGTTTGAGATATGCTTCATGCCAAGTTATCTTAACACATCTAAATACGTACTTTAGTTAACCTGCAAATCTCATAAGGGACTACCATTCTGGAAAAATCAACCACACATAGGGAAAATAACCTTCCAAAATATTTGATAAACACTATTAAGACTAAACAAAAGAAAACTCAAACTTAGAACACACAATGGAAATAACTTACTGACAGATCTAAATCAGATTAAGATTCTTAAAAAAAAAAGGATAAAATATATACTTCAACAACTCGTTTTTCAAACATGAACCCATCCAAACATTGGGAAACAACACACATAACCTTCAAGCTTTAATGTCATGTCCATTTAGTTTTATGAGTGCATATGAGTGTGGAGTTGACTCATTCTCCATACAAAACTCAAACCAAAAAGAAATGAACACCTTATGGTCCAAATGATCATTTCCTTAAGCCCCATAATCTTAACTAATTGTGATTAGCTCGCTAACAATAATAACTAACTAAAAACATCATCCGAGAATCAATCATATCGAAGCTAATAGCAGAAACAAGTGGAGGACATAGCTGATTATTGATAACTAACTAAAACTATATTCATGCTAACAGTCATAAGCCTGCCACTTGTGATTTAGACTAACTACCAAACAAACAGAGATCGAATATTTAAAGAAACTAAAACCAAACTTAGTTAAATATATAAACATTGGTCGAACAGAAACTGAAAATTAGAAAGAAACACAAGAGTTAGGAGATTTACCTTTTCTTCGGGCAGCGACGGGGGCGACGAGAGTTAAGTCGATCACTATTTCACCTGAACCAACTATTCCAATGAATCGGAAGACTTCAAAAATTAAACAATGAGCGAGAACTTCCTCGAAACTTAAGGCTTAGCCGAGTTTCTGAGTGTTCTCACTCTTGAGGGTGTAAAAATCCTTTGTGGTTGTGAGAAAACCTATCTTGTAGGTATCCCAAAAACCCTCCCCAGAATGACGAAATGGTTCTCTCTTTATAGGAGGCCAATTCTAGGGTTTTCTTGTGTCCAAAATCGATGTGCTACAGCTATTGAAGTTGAAATTCATTTTGAATGCATTTGAAATCCGAATCTTACAGGGGAAGCCAAGTAGAATTGAAAAGAAGAATAAAAAAAGGAATAGGTTACCGTTTGAAATTCAATTCACCCGAGCTAGCGGACAAATGCCATTAAAGGATTGCTATTTTGGCTTAACAAAACCTGGAGCCTGTTTGGATAGGCTTATGCCTATAAGCGCTAAAAAAAATAAGTTGGGTAGTCTAACTTATTTTTTTTGGCTTACAAGCTGTTTTCAGCTTATAAGCTGCTTTAGATAAGCTAAGTTAAATGGGTCCAATTATTTTTTTGAGCTTATTTTAAGCACAAAATGACTTTAAGCTGGCCAGTCAAACACTCAAAAAAGCTAAAAACAGCTTATAAGCAACTTATAAGCCAATCCAAACGGGCTCCTGATGTGGCCGAAAGGAAATGAGAAACTTTGTTGAGAATGGCATTTTCGTGCTTGGGATAGGGTTTGTTTGGTTGGTTTTGTTCGTTGAGGAAATAAAAATGAGAATGGGGGTTTGGCTGTTTAAAGATGGAATGGGCCGGGTTGAATAATTGGGCTGAAAAATGTGATCTGTTGAGGGGGCGGCTTTGTGGCCAAATTTTAGGTTTAGAACATAGCCCTTCTTGTACTTCAATGGTTAATAAAATAACCAAATAATTAAGAGACTGAGATGAATTAATTATTCAATTAACTAATTAAGCTTTTTGACTTAACAAAGTAAAATAACTATTTGCAGAATTGATTAATCATGGTAATTAAGTTATAAATGAGTTTAAGTTGACAATTAAAAATATGTACTAAATTAAACACTTGTTTTGGTCGTAAATTAATTTTCAACTCAATAAAATAGACATAATTAATATTTAAGATATACGTAACATATATTAGGATATTTTGCCAATGAAATGGAGAAATATCACCAGATGTTGTTTTAGAAAGTATTTTTGATTTTCTGAATAATTCTTATACTCTGTTTTAAATTCAAGAAACTTGATTAGTTAATTTAAATTTTTGGAGGGCAAAAATTGAGTGTCAATAATATTAATAATAATAATGAAAATTTACCATTTTCCATCAAATTGCTGGCTTAAAACTTCTAGAGACATTTGACTCCTCAAAACGCCTTCATAAGTACCCATGTCAGGATAAGTGTTAACATGAGTAGGCTTCGCATCAGTGACTTCAGGTTGAACTTCCCGGCGAATTCTAGACGGGGCTTCCCGACGTGTTCTATTTGGGGCTTCTAGAGGAGCTCTAGCCGGGACTTCAAGACAATTTATGGGGACCTTCTAGATATACATCTCAAGGACATTCAAAGTGATACATTCCCTATAATCATCCTGCGCCTTCAAATAATCAGTCAAAGAGACATCATCTACGATATTCCACATGCCAAAACTAACTAATCCTTGCGGTAAAAAAGATATGGGATATCTCCCTATTGCAGTTAAATCAAATTCTCGCCTACTAACTTTAAGCTTACTATACAAGGCTTCGAGTAGTCTTGAGTATTTTAGGTCGAGTGGAAAACTAACATGGTATTTTGGGGGAATATCATAACGCAAACTATTAGATTCATAAATAATTTTTCCGTTCAAAAAAAAAAAAGAAACCCTAACAGTTGGAACATCCTCCATTTTTTACTAATTTAGAAGTTGGATGAATTTTTGTGTTTTCCTTTCGTCCAAAATCCGCTTTATATAAGGTTTGAATGAGTTTAAAGGTACCATCTAACGCAACAAATTATTGCGCCATGCAACTTTATGTTAAATCAAGTACGGATGGGCAGTAGAATCTACTAAAAATCAGTGAAATTATTGACTTGTATAATGCAGTAAATTCATTTCCTGCGTTATACAAGTCAGTCTAGCGCAGTAATTTACTGCGGTAAAGGACTTAACTAAGCCATTACAGTTAAGTCCTTTAACGCAGTAATTTACTGCGTTAAGGGTACTTTGGTATCGCTTTTTTTTTCTTGGGGTATTTTGATTCATTTTTTCTTTTTTTGGGTCATTTAGGTTCCGGACTCGTCCATGAGCACCCATCAAAAGCAATTAATATCTTACCTTCGGTTTACTTTACCTTTGTTATTTTTGTGATTGTAGTTGGTACTATAATTACTTCTTATTTCACGGAAAAGTATTCTGATATTAGTAGTGGAATTTTTTAGTAAAAAGAAATGGACAATGATTTTTGATGATTGTATATTACTAGTATATTGATGCAAATTACTGGTATATTAATGTATATTATGCATATAATAATATATTTAGGTATACAATGTATTCACATATTTTGTACCATATTCTTAAAATACCTTTAATATATACCATTAATATACGAACCACTATTGGATGGAAAGTCCATCTCCATTTTTTATTTTATATTCTAACCCATACAAAATGAAAAGCAAATACTAAAAATGAGGGGCTGGGTTGTAATAGAAACCCATTTCGTAATTTACACAAATTTGAATTTTGATAAAGGCTGATCTTGTGAGGTTCCCAACTTTCACTTCTACTATTGCCAAAGATGAGAGTGATTGGTTGCTCAACCCCATTTCCCTTGATTCAGCCATTTTTACTCCTCTTTCTTTCTCATTGTATTTATTTTAGTTATTAATGAATTAAAATATACTTCCAATTCAAATTAAGAGCAATTCAGAATTGAAATTAAGTGTAATTCAAAGTACTATATGTGGTATATTGTCAAATTATATTACTGCAGAATCACGAGCAGATGTGATTTACATAAATGGAGACAGAGGTATACAACATATGATACAAATAGTTGAATCAAGCTATTGCATACCGTTAAGGTATACAAAATGTAAATTGTATACTCTGAAGGTATACAACGTACATACCTGCTAGATATTTGGTAAAAAGAATTCATGAATAGGTAATATTTTATAAATGAGTATTCTTTGGATTGGGCCTCATGGACACACACGTAATGCCCCGCCTCCACCAACTTTGCTATTTGGGCTGCAGCAAAAGTTTTTTTTAGCGCGGATTGTCCATCATTTGGGGTGGTCTTTAATTTTTACCCTTCAAATTGATGGTCTTTAAGTTTTGCCCTTCGCCTAATATCTCGAGATTATAGCTTCGGATCCCAGCCCAGTAAAAAAAAAAAAAATTATTCGCAAAGCAGATGTTTAGAATCGCAAGGCGACAGAATCCTGTCTTGCGAATCCAAACTCTACCTTGCGATTTTTTTAAAATTTTTTTGACTGAGCGGGGGTTCGAATCCGAAATCAAGGAATTTTTAGCGAAGGGCAAAAGTTAAAGACCACCAATTTGAGGGACAAAAATTAAAGAACACCCCCAGCGAAGGACAATCCTACAAATTGCCCGATTATTTCACTATGAGGTAGTTTATCCTTATTGGGCCTTGACTTCTACCAATTATATGTGTAAATGTTTCTCTCATTTTTTTGGCGCGGATTGTTCTTCAAATGCGCCGATCTTTAATTTTTGTCCCTCAAATTGCTGGTCTTTAAGTTTTGTCTTTCGCCTAAAAAGTCGCCGAAAATATCCCAAGGTTCTGGGTTTAAACACTGGCACAAAAAAAAAAAAAAAAAAAAAAAATCGCAAGGCAAGGTTTCTCGAAAGTTAGGTCTTATAAGGCCTAACTTAATTATGTTGTAGTTCTAAGTTAGGCCTTATAAGACAACTTTGCTGGAGTTCGAACCCAGAATCTTAGAGGTATTTGCGGCCACTTAAAGTGCCGAAAGACTAACATTAAAGACCAGCAATTTAAGGGACAAAAATTAAAGACCACCCTCGTATAAGGGCATTTGTGCGAATTTCCCTAAAAGTTACACTGGGTGTCCTATTTAGTTACACCCATTTAATTTGTACCACTTCTAAAAAGAAAAGTTTAATTGGTATCTAAAGTATATGTAACTTCAGACAAGTTGCTTGTTCTATGACTTTCCTCCTCTTCTTTTTCTCAGCTGATGTATAATCGTATTTTCGAATTTATAGAAATTGAAGTATAATGCTTTGAAGAAGTGAGTCTTGAATTTTGAATTTGGAAAAGTAAGTTTTGTGTTGTTAAAAAAACTTGAAAACATTAGCAAATCACCACTGTTGTAAAATAGTTTGTTTATTTGTTTTTGTATTGATAAATTGATTATTCGGGTTTGTTTTTTATAATATTTGGAATTTATGTTTCAAATTGAGCTCATTTAACGTAGATTCGGACGTCAAATTATGTGTTGGATTGTTAAACTTCGAAAAATAAACTTTTATTTCTAGGCTAAAAACAAGTTCAACTGAACCTGCACTTCAAATGCACACGTATGTGCTTCAGTCACGTATGTTCAAAGTGGATAAATTTGTAAAAAATTAAACTCAAAGGCACAACCTAAATAGTAATTTCAAAATTGAGTATTTGTGCACTTTCCCCATTATATTTGTGATCCAATTCTCCTGTATTATATGAAAACATAAAAAATGATTAAATAAAAATGTTCAAATCTCTTACTAATAGAAAGGGAAAAGTTTGAAAATGTTCGAGGTATCTTAGAACTTGGTGGCAAGTGAGTCGGGATGGGCCCTCTCTCAGACCATCGTCATAATCTGTAGCATCTTTCTGAAGGCCCAATTGTCAGTGAAATGGCCCCATTCTGACTCAGCCTTGATGCAACTTGTCAAGTAAATCACTCTTTTCAACTTTCTTTTCTTTACTATTTGAATAATGTTTACACCCTTTCGAATGCTTAGTTGTGGTCCGGAAAAAAGAGTTACTCCCTTGATCTCAATTTATGTGATATAATTTGACTGAATATAAATTAAAAAAAAAAGACTTTTCAAATTTGTGATTTAAAATAAATCATAACTATTTGTGTGGCTGTAAATCATTTTATTAAGGGTAAACGGGAAAGTTTCAATTAAATTATTTTAAAATATGGAAATGCACCATTCTTTTTGGGACAGACTAAAAAGGAAAGTGCATAACATAAATTGACAGAGGAATACTAATAACTGCTAACATTAAGTAGGCAATGGACAATACTTGGTTAAATTTGCAGGAAAAAATGAAAGTTAAAATTGTAGTTAGACATAAATTTTATTTTTAAGAACTTGTAAGAGAATATCATTATTATATGAGAAAAGACATCATTTAACTCCTAAACTTGGCACGAAAACTCAGTTTGGAAACTAAACTTAACTTCTATTTATTTACCCCCCTTAACAACTTACGTTTTAATTATTTTCCCCCTCTAGTGGCCCAAACCTGGGCGCGTGTTTGACAGCGCCTGACCCGCGCGTTAATTAATTTTTGTTAACGTTTTTTTTAATAGAAATCGACGGGGGTAACGGTTATAATACCGTTCCCCCTTCTAATCCCAACCTGACCCACCACCCTTTAGAACCCTAAGTTGTTCTTCAACTTTATCTTCATCTTCATCACACCTTCAATCAGCCATATTTTTTTTTTCCTCCATTCATGAAATTCCTCTTGCTCACACCATTGCTCCTTCATATATGTATTCTTCCTCCACGAAATTTCTCCATCAAATTTCTCCTCCAAATTTCTGTCCATAATCACTCTCTGTTTTAATTCGAAAATTTTGTGGGTTTATAAATGTCTCAAGGTAGATGTTCATCTCACGTAAAATGTAATTGTGAAACCATTGCAAAACACCTCACTTCATCGAATCCTAGTAATCCTGGACGGAAATTCTACAAATGTCCGAGGCCTAAGGGCAATTCTTGTGGATTTTGGGAATGGGAAGATGAATTGTTCCTTGAGATTCAGTGGAATAATGTTCAAAATTTGACGTCGTCGTTAGATGCGGTCAAGATCAAAAGGCACAAATTGCAAGAAGAATTAATTGCCATTGAGGCTAGACATCTAATTGAAGTGAACAAAATGAAGGAGGAATTAATTGGCTTGAAGAGTAAACAACAATTTGACTTGAAAAAAATTCTAAACTTGGAGGAGAAACTTGCAAATACAAGGATGTTGCTTTTGATTTCGTGGGGAATATTTATTGGCTTTTTGGCGGCTTCCTTAATCAACTGAATTTATGTTATTGTATGTTGTAATCGCGTAGTAGGTAATGTAAGAACTTTATGCTTTTGTTGTAATGTAAATGTCATGGAAGAACTTTATGCTCTTGTTGAAGAATTTTGTTGTTATGGAAAATATTACCTTGAAAATGATAGCAAAAGTCGAGAAATTTTATAAATTACTTTACATAGAGAATCTGGAGACCTAATCCATCATTACGATCTCCGGATCCTCCTTTTACGAACAAAAAACACTATGCGGTTCTCATCTAAACATGCCTTAAAACACAACACATCTCCTATCCCTAATCCGGCTAAGAAGATCAATGAAGGCTTTCCAGCCTTGAGCGAGGCACGTGTATACACCAACCTTGTATTTCATATTATACTCATGATCGTCGTAATGAACAACAGCGTCCTTGTCGGTGTTTGGAAGAAATTCCAGTATGTCAGTTGGAAGGATCTGCAAAAAAAAAACATGTTATTACCAAAAGAGGTAAAAGAACAATTGAAAATATATAATACGACAACACTTACGAAATCGTCTTTTTCGACGTACGATTTCGTCAATTCTTTGTCAAAACATGCGGCCATTTTCATGTCATCCATCTTAGATGAAGGCCGCTCTTTAATGTCACTATATGTTTTAAGAGTTATTTGAGTCGAGTGAAAGTGAGATGGAAAGAAGGCCTATTTATAGTTGAGTTGAGTTATAGTGTTAGTGTGATCAAGTAGTTAATGATGTCTCGGATTCATTGGTTTTGATCATCACTCCCAAGTACCAACTACCATCATTTACTAACTCGGATTCAATGTGTTTGACTGCTCAAATCTGTATAATGTATTTACTTGCATCCATTCAATGTGATCGCTCAAATCGTATTACATCGCTCAACGTATTAATCGCTCAAATGTGTAAACACCGCTCAAATCATATCGCATTTAGTGTTATACACAAAATTGCAGTCACAGCTGGGCAGCTTCTTTATGCATTTAATGTCATACACAACATTGTAAGACTGAACTGTCACAAAACCAGGAAATATACAGCAAAATTGCAGTCACAGCTGCTTAATATTGCAAGAATAGAATGTCAATACAGGGCAAAATTGCAGTCACAGCTGCTTAATATTGCAACAATAGAATGTCACTACAGGGCAAAATTGCAGTCACAGCTTCAAAATTGATAAAGTCTAAGTGCATATTTGTTTGACAAATGTACATCATCTACCATAATTGTTTCACAAAAATAACATTAAAATCTGCAGTCACTGCTGCATAACAGTCAGTTTCAAAGACATACACATACAGGACTAAACTAATTCAACTTCATTTTTTCCATTTCATTTCTGGGCAGTTGATGAACTCGTTTGACTTAAAGAGTTCAACTCAGCAGTTTTGGCCCTTGTTCTCATTCTCTTTTGTCCACTCATTTGTTGAAGACCTTGTTGTGTTATAGCTGGACTACTTTTCCATTTTAGTCCTCCTGGTCTTGGTTTGTGATGTCCAAGACTACCAGTGACTACTGCTGAATTCATAGGCATGGTTGAAGACTGATTTGCCATTCCAGGCTATATTAACAAAATAGATCTCCATTAGGCTAAATAGATCTCCATTAGGCTAGATTGTTTACAGTAAATGGTTAATGAGGCTGCAAACTTAAATTGACAATTTTGAAACCACTTTGGGTCTGAAGCACTCCCATTCCCACAACTCTTGGCCTCTTAAAGGTGCCCTCTTCCAAGAATCGATGCACTTGCATCAGAAGCCTAAGTCACATTTAAGGTGTCAAACACTTAGAATTGTAAAATTGATTAAGTGGTAATTTAACAAGCTAAGTAATACCTGTGATATAAACGACTGTCCTGTACTCCTTCCAGATTGAAATGTGCAAACAGCCCATGGCCTAATTCATATTTAAGTAGTTAGACTCAATGTAAGATCGTAATATTTAATCAAGTAGTAAATAACAAGGAAAGTTTTTACCCGTTTGCGTAACCTCTTGGTCTTCCCCTTCCTCTACTTGGTTGGGAATTACTTGGCACCGTAGAAGAACCAACACTTGACCTTGTTGAACTAGTACTTGTCCTCTCCCTTGCCCTTCCTCTCGCTCTCTCACAGATTGTGGATTCATAGGACAACCCTTCTTATTGTGACCCTTTGCATGGCACAAGTCGTGCAGGTCATCTCAACACCTCTTTTTGACAATGCCTTCCTTGTCTTGTTTTCTCGTCCGCTCCTTTCTTCTACACTTCCTTGGCCTGCCGGTGCCTTTTAATCTCGTGGGAGGACGGTGAGGATTGGTTGAATTTGGCCACATTGCCATATTAGTAACAAAGTTGAATGAATGAGTTGTATGTTTTGAGGTAAGTGTCCTTAGTGTACCAATGTGCAACATAGTCAATAGGTTCCAATTTTCTCGAAATGAAGTACATGCCTATGGCATGACAAACAGGAATACCTTTTTCAAAGATCCAAGATCTATAAGTGCAAGTATTAACTGTTCGCATTTACTATGAATTTATTACCCCACTGCCCTGACCTCAAAGCCATATTCACCATTCCATTCAAGAGTACACTTCATTGACTTTGATGTGTTCTCTTGCAATACCTTCAAAGCCATTGGGCTGATGTTTGTTATCCAAGTCTCAGAAAACTCTCTTAGTTGTCCTACCCTTCTCATCATTTTGACTCTAATTTCCTCAAGCATTATGATAATGGTCTTGTGCCTTGGCCCCAAAATCCAGAATTAAAACTCTCGGCCATGTTGTTGTCAACACTATCACAACAAACCTGAGGTATTTAAAGTAGACCTTAGACCACCTATCTATGTTGTAATACAACAAATCTCCATTTATTCCATCACCTAACTTCTCCATATGATCCAAATTTTTTTGCAACTCCTGCTCATATGTGGACTTAGCACATCTCCGGCGCTTTCTAATCTCTATGCCTTTCCATTTTTTGGAAAAATTGGCAAGCACATGTCTTGCACACATTCTTTGTTCTGCATTTGGCAACAGATCCTTAATGGCTATATCCAGACCCTACAATAACATGTAAAAAAAATATTAGGTGACAAGAGAGCAAAGATAAGTTAAAGAGAATGAAAAAAATTCGTAAATCAATAACCAAGAATACATTACCTTTTGCATATCCGAAAGAGTTGTCAAATCGGTCCCATCTCCAAGCTCAAGATCATGCCTTAGAATGTTGACAAACCATCTCCAAGTAAAAGTATTCTCAACTTCAACCATCGCCAAGCCAGGTGGTAGCATCCGGTTGTTCCCATTCTTACAAATGTACCACAAGCAATTGCCTTTTACTAACACCTTTTAAAAAACACCCATCCAACCCAATTTCTCTTCTACAACTAGCCTTGAATGCCTTCTTCATGGCATCAAAACATATATAAAAGGAACGAAACCTTTTGATTCCACCTTCAAAAGTTTCTTCACTCAAACTTAACCACACATGTGCTACCCGGATTAGTCCTTAAAAGCTCATCCCTATAATCCAAAATTCTTTTGAATTCCTCTACATTGTCACTCATGATTTGTTGCAAAACAATGCTTCCGGCTTTCCTTGCCACAAATTCCTACCAATATACACCTCCAATTCCTTTCTTACCAAATTTTGAAGCTCAAAAATTCTAATGCCGGTTCGTAAATAATTCTATCCTTGTACCTTTCTCGAAATATACAAAGAATTTACCAACTTGTTCTTTGTTGTGCCATTGCACTTGTGAATGTGATTATAATTCTTCACAACAAAATCATTTGTTCTAGAATCAGAATCGGCAAACAATAACCATGGACAAAGAAGACACTTTACCCTCACCCTAGTTGGTTCATTGACATATTTATCCAACTCTACATGTTCTTGAACTGCATACCTAGTAAGTGCTTTCCTAAACTGTTTAGCACTTTCAAATGCAAGACTAGTCTCACAAACTATTTCTTTACACTTAGGATAAAAAATAACCCTATTTCTAATTCTTTTTGGTCTCCTTGACTTTTCGGTAGGCTTTTCAACCACACCTTCGTCATCAGCTTCATCATCTTCCTCTATTTCAAAGCTACTGGGTTCATCTGAGTCATAAAATGGCTCATCCCCACCCAATTTTCCTTCAAATGTACTCTTACTCCTAGATAAATATTCATCATGTCCCATATCTACACCCTTTGGCCCTAAATCTATCCCTTCAAATCTCTTAGCCTTTTCTTTCTTCTTTTTTGATTTTACAGCCACCCTATCTTTCCTTAGATTCCTATCCTCCTCATGGACATCACTATCAAATTCTTCTTCTTCACCTTCCTTTACCACTACATTATCGACCTCGCATTCACTCTCACTTTCTAAGTCGAATCATCATCATCATCACCGTCGAAGTAGTAGTAGGCTGCAGAGTAGTACCGAAGGCCCACCCAAGGGTTCATCAAGACCAAAAGCCTCTTCAAACCCTAAGCCTTCACTACCCCCAAAAGTTTGACTACCCTCACCGCCCCTACCTTTTCATTTATATCTTCACATGTGGGGTTATCAAAAGCAAAGAAAGATTCCCCACCCACGGGGGTAATAGGTGAAGAAAGGTGGGGGACCACAATAGGTTCCTCAACAAGATGAGTCACAAAAATTACAACAATATCTACATTTTTTAATTGAGGTGCAATACCAAGAATGTCCCTATCACTTTTAACTTCTACTACAAATCGACATTTAGGTGGTCTAATATATACACAACAAGATGAAACATTATAACCGATTTCTTTAACATAGTAAACAAGCTCAAAATAAGAGAATTTATCAAGATCAACATCAAAATAATCTGTCACACTACCTCCAACATACTTAATACGAGGGTTTTTTTCTAAATTACCTCCGTGGTTAAACCTGAAAGTCACAAACACATCGTCCATTTTCTTCACAAAACCTAAAATTGAAAACAAATGAAAAATTACAAGATTCAGTTACCATTTAACACGGCACTCGGTGCCTTACCGTATGTGACCGAGCGAACCACATGGCTTGTCGAATCATCACGAGGCATAACATGAGCGGAATATAACGTGAATGTATGATGAGCCTTTATAAAATGCAATAAGTCATAATACTTGATCAAAATACTTGTTTAAACATGAGTGCGAAAATAGCATGAATGAGCCAAAATGGCTATACGACTCCGAATGTCTAACATAATATAACTGACTTGTCTAGTCTATGAAACCTCTATCATGAGTCTGACTGGAAAACATACTTAATGGGACAAGGCCCCCAGCATACCTTAGATGCATAACTAATCATAAAACAAAAGTTGACTAAACCCCGAATGAGATGGGGCTCACCAATAAGCTGATACGAATGCCGTCCCCACCGAGCGTATGTGTCGTCCGTATATCCGTACCGCATCGTGAAATGCAGCCCCCGGCAATAAAAGGGGACGTCAAAGACATTGAATGTACTTGGTATATAAAGCAACCGAAAGAAATAACATGGGATATGGAATAACATGATAAGAACTGAAACTGAAAACCTGGATATGAACATGAGCATGAGCATGAGTATATATATATATATAACATAAGTAAAACATGATAAGTAGGGAGAGCATTTCATAAACCGACATGTGATATCACCACGTGGGTACGTGGAGTCTGGTCCTCGCCGCGACCAGCAGAGCCCTCATACCTTGCCAGGGTATAAGATGGTAACGTGCCTGATGGATCCATTCAGTGTAAAATTAAGGTATCGTCCTATCTGGGCGGAGCGATCCTTGTCCTACGGTGGCTACGTAGTTTCAGGCTATCTGAGCCTTCTCGGTAATTCGTGCAACTCCCAAAAACATGAACATAATATAGTTGGCTAAGAAGCCCATGATTTTCGTGAATTAACTTGTACTTGTCTTGTAATCATGATTTCACGAAATAACTTGTAAACATGGTTTCATGAAATAACGTGTAAGCATGGTTTCATGAAATAACTTGTAAATATGGTTTCATGAAATAACTTGTATTTAGCATGTATGTATCTTGTATCATAGCATGAAAATAATTATATAATATAGTTGCATGAAAACTTGTAGACATGTAGGATATTCATGAAATAATCATTTTTATTTAAAAACATGCATGCAAGAACCCATGGAATACAAGATATGGGTTTTCATGGATTACGGATGGATTCTCAATAATCATAAAGAAATATTAAGAACTCAATGATGGAATTATAACAATTCATACATAATATAATCATGGACATGGACCTAGGGTTATCATGAGCATGGTATAGAAACCCTAGTTTTAGTAGAGAATCATAATTTATGGATTATGAGGCGTGGGGAAGAAACAATGATGTTCCCACACGTAGATAGTAACTCTACATACCTTAGTCGCTCCAAAACTTGAATTAAAGACTTGAGCTTTGAAGAAGATTTTCAAAATCTTGAATTCTTGAACCTTGAGATGGGTTTTCTTGAAAACCCTAGTTTTAGGAATGATGATTTCTTGTTTAGATTACAAGGATATGTATTAGAATTGACTTGGAATAATTAGAGTAGGCTTACCTTGGTGTTCTTGATGATGGAAGAGGGTAGGAGGTCGTTCTAGGGCTTGAAGGAATGAAAAATAATGATTTGAACTGATATGGACGAATATATAGTGTTCGGGAAATTGCGGTTTACGTCCAGCACAAGATCTTGGCCGTATTTTGAAATCGGCCGTATTTTGAAATACGGTCCGTATTCCGAAAGGACTGCGCATTGTGACTCTTCAGTAAAATGGCCATAACTCTTTGCACAGATGTCCGTTTGACCCCCATAATATACCGTTGGAAAGGTATTTCAAAGCTCTACAACTTTCATCAAGGAAGTTTTTCCAAATTCCAAATATGTTTTGAAATAGGGCTGTATTTTGAAATACAGTCCGTATTTAACAATGTAACAAACAAATGTCAAATTCCAGAATGCTCGAGAAATCCTTGGTATCTTACGTTTTGGTACGGGCCGGTTTACGTCCTTTTAACAATGTAACACCCGAATGTTAAATTCCCGTATCTGTGGTAACGGTTTACGACTTGATTTACGACCCGTAAACTGAAATACGGTCACTGTTCATGGGCGTAAACTCCCATCTTACAACTGAACAGGAAAATTCCAATCCTCACATCCTTTATCTACTTTTCTAAGTCTAGGATCATGGTCAAACCTTAGGTTAAAGGTACGAGGTGTTACAATATCTCCCCCTTGGGATCATTCGTCCTCGAATGATGGGTCATGGTTAAGAACATGGCTGGACATGGCTTGAATACATGAACATGAAAGAAACATGACGTAAAACATAAGAGCTTGACATGGTTACGTGGGAACATGGTCATGGATCATGAGAACTGAATACGTGATTACATGGAAACATGTACATGGGGAACATGAAACTGAGTAGCGCCTACATGAATGAGAATCATGAAACATTTGTCCTCGATTTATGACTAGTGGTTAAGAATCGCTACTAACTCTGGAATCTACAAAATTTATGACAAGACTTCCTTCATAATTCAGATCCTCACGACATTTCTCAAACGCCTGACAACTAACTAAAGTACCAACACACAACTTACATAGAATCTTAATACGCATGATGTGACATAACGTGATTACTGAATCTTGAATGTATCTAACATAAATACTGAGCTGGCTTGAACACACGGATATTGGCTGAATGATTACATGATTACTATACATGGGGTTTGGAAAAAAAAATACGTAGGCACGAATGACATGAGTACTGGAAATAGGCACGAACATGACATGATTACCTGGGCGTGAGATGCATGACGTGGGACATAAATACACGAAGACTGGATGACATGAATACATGAGTGCTAAAATGTCATGAGATACGAATACGTGTGAAAATGGATATCGTAACATGGGATCTGAATGTCGAAAACATGATTGTTACAACATGAGGGTTGAATACTAAGCGCGGGTAGGATTTGGATACTTAGAGACTTAATCACAGACGTTCGTATGTCACCATGGTAATATGAGATAGGAGTATGACTTAGGCTTTGAATGTAAGCGCAACTCGATGTGAATGCGACAGACTTGAGTCGTATAACAAGAATATGATCCTAACATAGGTGTTCATAAATCTCTAGCATAGGCATGACATGAATACGTCGAATCTGAGTAGAATACTCCCGAGATAAGTACCATAGGGTACATGAAAAGATATCTATTTGAATATAGGAATGCACCTTACTTCTGATTATCTTGTTAGTTGTTAATCATGATTATGAATACCTTAGCTCATCTTGCTCATTCTCGTGAGCGAATTATAGAGGACTGAGAGAAAAGGAATTATTGGTACTATTCATATAAGATACTTTACTTAAGAGAACAGACATGACATGGTGCATTATACATGGAGGACGTAACGTGGAACATGCGTACATGGGAACGTGATTCATATGGCATGAAACGTGAATAGCATGACATGGGGCATGGGACCATGAGCAACCGACATTTACATGAGTACATCATGGATGCATATCGTGGCGTCTGGACCTAATTTCATGAGTATTGAGCTATTAATAAGACATAAGCGTGATTTGCGTGGAGTACAATTGTAGGCTCACTCTTGGGTACTCATAGACGTACATGGGGATGGATAAGATATCACTTTTGGAACTTAGCTATACTTACAGAATGGGACATGGTTCAACATAGTTTACTCTTATTACTGTAAGTCGACACCCTCATTATAAAATAAGACTCATGAAGGCAAGGATCATAGGCATAAATGCTTCGTTCGTCAAGCACCTAAGGCATAAGTAGAAAGTCATCTTGAACTTAAACAGGGCATAAGTACTTCGGAAAAGAAAATGGCATCCTTTGTGCCAAGCTACGAGCTGCTTTAAAACAGGAACTCAGAGGAACATAAGCATGAGTTACGTAGAATCGTGGGTAGGACATCCATCTTGACTTACTCTTATCATTACCTACCAACCCCACTGTTATGCTATTTCTATATGTGGATGCTCAAAGAAGTCGGTCGTGGGCACGAGTACGTGAGAACGTAGGTAGCATATCTTTGGAGTTGAAATAAATCATTTACCTAAGGCATTTTTCCCTTGTTCAAGGACCGGTGGGCATTCCATAGGATTCTTAGTCTTTAAACTATTGTGTTACCTTCTCCTCAATCATTATCAAAATCAACATCATATTCGGAAAGCACTTAGAAGCTAGAACGTGGTCATGGGTATAAAAGCACGATAGATACGTGAGACATGAATGCGGTCTTTAACCTTGGACATGAGTACAACCCGATGTGAGAAACATGAAAGAACATTCCCTCGCATAGCTTACTATCGTATGGAGACTTAATTCTTGTATCTTAAACATGGAGTGTAAAGCTTTAACAAGGGCATAAGATAGGTATGCTTTGCATGTGTAGAGTACGTTTGGGCATTGGTACTACATAGTGCATGAATTATTCGAAATTGGAAACGTTACACTCTTAAACCTTTTATTCGCCCTAAAACTTGATCTCAACGACATGACAAAAGACGAATTCCACACACTTTATCTTAGCTACATGAAACTGTGATCCTTTGACATAATCTCCTTAACACCTATCAACTTACAAAACACATAGTTTATATCGGAACCTTATCGCACGATCTCCCCCTTAGTTCAAAAGCTGACGTTTAAAGCCTGTGGATCCCTTGAGTTAGCGATAAGTGGTCATCTAGTGATTCTGCTAAGTTCCTCTAACATACTGATGACTCATTTTTTTCGGCTTACTTCAAGCAAGTCTTACTTACTGGGAAAACTGGATTACTTAAATGAACGGGTTTCTAATGTACATAACTGGTATAACTTGGCTTTGTCAGTCTTGGGGAAAACTCTTTTCTGATAATTCTTAAAGGCTCTTCTTCTGTAGCTTGATCTCTTACTGCTTAGATGGTTTTCTTCTTTCACCCATGTCTACACCTCAAATTTAACTTAAACCCTCTGGGTTCTAACACGCCTTCAGTGTATTCAGACAGTTACCTTAGTAGTGCTAACTTGACTAAGTAACTCAAATCGTACTTCTACTAACTCTGCTAAAATTTCTAATTCACTGTGTCTATTCAAACTTACTCACTATGCTTCTGTTAACCTCTTGCTAGCATCATATTCTCTAATTCTTCTCTGAGTGCTAAAGTGAAGCATAAGGTTATTTCTAACTTTTCCTCTTTATCTGACTCTATTCGGGGTTGTATACTATCTTTCGAACTATAGACATGGATCACACTTAAGGAAATTTCATCTGTCTCAAATTCTCAAATGAGAAATTGAAACAACCAATCCCAAACTCCCTATACAAGTTCAAAATTATATTATACTATACATATCGGGGATAAATACTTAATCACATAACCTAAGAGGGAATTGTCATATCTTTTATCTCATAGTAATATCTCGCTTCTTGTAGTAACTACTAACATCATACTCTCTAGGTCTACGATCCGAATAAGCTTAAATAATTTAAAACTAACTAAAAAAAAAAAATTCAATATCGTCTGCTCGTGGTTTTCTTATCGCATCAGTCCCTTCCTAGTCATGTACATAGATCATATGGCAAGAATATATATATATATCCTAAAAAAGTCGAGACTTTCTAGTATTACTGGTGGTTGGCTCTTAGGCTATTTCCTGCTTAAAACTACCATGGACAATTTATGATTCGCCGCAATTAACTTTCTAACATGTTACCTTGTAGGGTCTTAAATCGAACTATCATCCTAACCACATAAGACATAATAGATCTAGGGCATAATATCTCATATGTGACAAGGAGGGAAAATTATTGGCATAATGACCAAATAAACTTATATCATGATAACGTGCTTGATATAACCTAATATGTGTGCCCGTCATGCCGAGTACTAAAAACTTGTTTTTGAATTGGTATTATCGGGGGAACGATGCAAACCACCATGCACTATTGTTGGTAAGGGCATTCTCTTTGCATGTGGCCTTGGAGACCACAATTATAACACACATCCAAACCCATCCTACACACTCTTGCATGTCTTTTTCCACACGTACTGCAAATGGGGTGCGAAAAACCTTTGTTATCCGTTTCACCACGGCAATCTTTCGCATATAGTGACCACCGCCGGCCACACCCAAAACTTGGGTGCCTAGCGGCACACCCCTTGATGTCTCTTATTACACTTGCAGCAAATAGGATTATGAAAACCTTCTTCCTCACATTGGTCGAGCCGGGACATTAGTGGTACTTGGAAAGAGAATGTGAAAAATTAGAATTCTCGAGTCGAGAGTTCGTTCAGGGTCGCATCAACGTAGTTAGAAATGCCTTTCTCTTAGTAGACTCGAAAGAATGCAATGCGCAAGCAAAATAACACATATCCGAAAGCAACACATCGGTAATGATTAGTTTTACATCTTCCTCATCCACTGAGATGAGGCGTATTTGGTAGAATGGGGAACAACACACGAGTTCGAGTGATTTCTGAGAACACAGCTCTATTGCACGATCTAGAGTTGAAAGAAGTGAGACAATCTTAAATGTCTTGGTGGTCAATTGTTTATATGTGTGGCGCGCACACACATATAAAAGTGACCCCACTGGACACGGTTTCATAGACTCCCTAAGACACTTGAACCTAGGCTCTGATACCAAGTTTTGTCACCCCGAACCATTCGGGCGAAACACGGCACTCGGTGCCTTATTGTATGTGACCGAGTGAACCACATGGCTTGCTGAATCATCATGAGGCATAACATGAGCGAAATATAACGTGAATGCATGATGAGCCTTTATAAAATGCAATAAGTCATAATACTTAATAAAAATACTTGTTTAAACATGAGTGCGGAAATAACATGAATGAGCCAAAATGGCTATACGACTCCGAATGTCTAACATAACATAACTGACTTGTCTAGTCTATGAAACCTCTATCATGAGTCTGACTGGAAAACATACTTACTGGGACAAGGCCCCCAACATACCTTAGATGCATAACTAATCATAAAACAAAAGTTGACCAAACCCCGAATGAGATGGGGCTCACCAATAAGCTGATACGAATGTTGTCCTGCGAGCGGTATGTGTCGTCCGTATATCGTACCGCATCGTGAAATGCGGGCCCCCGGCAATAAAAGGGGACGTCAAGACATTGAATGTCTTGGTATGTAAAGCAACCGAATGAAATAACATGGGACATGGAATAACATGATAAGAATCGAAACCGAAAACGGACATGAACATGAGCATGAGCATATATATATATATATATATATATATATATATATATATATATATATATATATATAAAACATGATAAGTAGGGAGAGCATTTCATAAACCGACATGTGATATCACCACGTGGGTACGTGGAGTCTGGTCCTCGCCGCGACCGGCAGAGCCCTCATACCTTGCCAGGGTATAAGATGGTATCGTACGATGGATCCATTCAGTGTAAAATTAAGGTATCGTCCTAACTGGGCGGAGCGATCCTTGTCCTACGGTGGCTACGTAGTTTCAGGCTATCTGAGCCTTCTCGGTAATTCGTGCAACTCCCAAAAACATGAACATAATATAGTTGGCTAAGAAGCCCATGATTTTCGTGAATTAACTTGTACTTGTCTTGTAATCATGATTTCACGAAATAACTTGTAAACATGGTTTCATGAAATAACTTGTAAACATGGTTTCATGAAATAACTTGTAAATATGGTTTCATGAAATAACTTGTATTTAGCATGTATGTATCTTGTATCATAGCATGAAAGTAATTATATAATATAGTTGCATGAAAACTTGTAGACATGTAGGATATTCATGAAATAATCATTTTTATTTAAAAACATGCATGCAAGAACCCATGGAATACAAGATATGGGTTTTCATGGATTACGGATGGATTCTCAATAATCATAAAGAAATATTAAGAACTCAATGATGGAATTATAACAATTCATACATAATATAATCATGGACATGGACCTAGGGTTATCATGAGCATAGTATAGAAACCCTAGTTTTAGTAGAGAATCATAATTTATGGATTATGAGGCGTGGGGAAGAAACAATGATGTTCCCACACGTAGATAGTAACTCTACATACCTTAGTCGCTCCAAAACTTGAATTAAAGACTTGAGCTTTGAAGAAGATTTTCAAAATCTTGAATTCTTGAACCTTGAGATGGGTTTTCTTGAAAACCCTAGTTTTAGGAATGATGATTTCTTGTTTAGATTACAAGGATATGTATTAGAATTGACTTGGAATAATTAGAGTAGGCTTACCTTGGTGTTCTTGATGATGGAGGAGGGTAGGAGGTCGTTCTAGGGCTTGAAGGAATGAAAAATAATGATTTGAACTGATATGGACGAATATATAGTGTTGGAAAAAAATTTTTACGTCCAGCACGGCCGTATTTTGAAATACGGCCGTATTTTGAAATACGGTCCGTATTTTGAAATACGGCCCGTACTTTGCGTCTCTTCAGTAAAATGGCCATAACTCTTTGCACAGATGTCCGTTTGACCCCATAATATACCGTTGGAAAGGTATTTCAAAGCTCTACAACTTTCATCAAGGAAGTTTTCCCAAATTCCAAATACATTTTGAAATACGGGCCGTATTTTGAAATACGGTCCGTTTTTAACAATGTAACAAACAAATGTCAAATTTCAGAATGCTCAGAAATCCTTGGTATCAATTTACGTTTTGAAATACGGGCCGTATACTGAAATACGAACCGTATTTAACAATGTAACACCCAAATGTTAAACGGAATGTTCGGAAACTGTGGTAACGATTTACGACTTGATTTACGACCCGTAAACCTCCATCGTTCATGGGCGTAAACTCCCATCTTACAAGAATAGGAAAATTCCAATCCTCACATCCTTTACCTATTTTCTAAGTCTAGGATCATGGTCAAAGCTTAGGTTAAAGGTACGAGGTGTTACAAGGTGTCACTTTTTTTATGTGGGACGAGTAAAAATAAGTTCGATGAATTAAGATAATGACGTGAACCAATTAGCTCGCGCGTGTCTAAACATGAGGGCCCTCAGGATGTTGTCCGGGCCATAATTTCAGGGAAAAATATTTAAAACTAAG
Source organism: Lycium ferocissimum (assembly GCF_029784015.1). Taxonomy (NCBI): domain Eukaryota; kingdom Viridiplantae; phylum Streptophyta; class Magnoliopsida; order Solanales; family Solanaceae; genus Lycium; species Lycium ferocissimum. The sequence continues at coordinate 124,477 of NW_026719958.1, forward strand.
TTATTAAGGTAATAAATAGAAGTTAAGTTTAGTTTCCAAACTGAGTTTTCGTGCTAAGTTCAGGGGTTAAATGATGTCTTTTCTCTTGTTATATTTAGAATGCATATCAATTTTAATTTTTTTTTTCAAATATTACTAAAGTTTGATGTTTGTAAATGTTGATGGACAAGCCGCGAATACCAACTTTCTGTTAGGCTTTGGTATTTCCACACATGTAGATACAATAACTTAGAGTCCGCAACTTAATTGACCCACAAAGTGTGGGTTGGAACATAAATACCCACTAAAAAAAGTGACCAAATATCAAATTTTACTCGAATTAAAGAGATTGGTAGATAACCGTAATAGATAGTTAACTTTTCCATTGAAGGAAACTTTAAAAGGAAAAGATACAAACTCAACACTTGGAAAAATTTCACTCTTTCAACATAATTTTAAAATTTGGAGGAAATAGTGAATCACTCCCTTCCAAAATCATGTCTCAAAGATTTAGAGAAAGAAGAGATTTTGCTATAGTTCCCAAAGATGTTTGTGAAGCTCGGTTATTATATGTAAATAAAAACATCAAAGAACCAAGATAATCCGGATCATCGTTTTTGGCGTTGTAAAGTGCCCAAAGTAAGTGTTTTTACAAGTTTTTAGGGTTTAATTTTTTTTTTTTCACATTATCTATATATTTTACTTTCAAAAACTGATTTTCATATGAATGGTTGCAAATGTTTTCGATGGGAAGATAGCATTCCCGTAGATAAAACGGTGGCGGTAAAGTTTAAAAAGCCTCTTATTGATAGAAATAAACCTCACGTTATCAATTATTGAGATTCAAGAAGTTGAATACTAACCAAGTTTAAGCAAATGTGAAAGCTCAAGAAAAAATTGACCAATGGAGGTCTTACCTAAAAAATCCAACTAATTTTAGGATGTGTATAGCTAAAAATAAAGTTTTTTCAAGACTAATCTTAGAGACACTCAACAGGATTGTTTTTGGAAGATTCATTGTGCTATCTTGTTGTTGTTTATTATTTCTATGTATTTTGTTTTTTAAGTTTATTATTTCTATGATTAATTTTTTTGTTATTTTGATGTATTTTATTTTTCTATTGTACGTATGGAACATATTATGATAATGTAATGCCTTTTATTTAAAAAATTTATTTGTATTTCTTTAAAATTGTGAATTGTTGAACATGTTTTAAAAATTATTGGCAATACTAAGAAGTTTATATAATTATATATAGACTAGTAAAATCAAAGCAAATTAAAAACATAAAAATTTTTTTCAAATTGGTGACTTCATAATAAATTAAAAATACAAATTTAAATCATGAGTCCGAAAATTGAAAAATCCAAAATTAAGATAGTGAACTAAAATAAACCCTAATCATCATCAGAATAGAAGTCCTCAATATCGTTCTCAGTACAATATTTTCATTTTCTTAAGACATATCTTCTTTCTGTAGATGTTAGTTCTCTACCTGTTGATGGTACTTGTTCTTCGGCCAACTTTAGCATGTAAAATCTATAACGTCTTGCTAGCATTCTGTTGTTTTCTTTTCTAATCCTTTGTACGGTAGCCTTTCAAGAATGTGGATCAGTTCGAGGCATGGTCATTGAAAACCTTGTGGGATTTGAGTGTTGAGATTTTTCAAGTCACGAACAAGACGTTCTGATTCGGCATGCCGATATGCCCATTCTCGGCATAACCCGAAATAATATTCTCGTGGATCTGAATATTTCACGTTGCAAAATCATCATTACACTCTATAAGAAGGTGGGGTTTCAAATCGTCTATCTTGAATTCATTGTTATCAAGAAAACTCGATTCATCAGAATAGCTGCTATGATTTGAGCTATCATGACCACTGTTATTCGAATCATTTGGAGGGAGTACCGACCAATCTATATTTCTACTACTCGACATTGAATATGTTGTAGTTTAATAACAAATGAAAGGCTACTTATATAGTTGCAAAACCCCAAGTACCCTTGGGGTCCTCCTTATGACCCTACCTACTTAATTTATTACAAAAAATATTAATAGGATCATGGGGATTCATCTTCGTCGGACATCTTGGAATCCTACTTAGATTTGAATCTGACGTAACCCTGTTGACTATATTCTACCCTGAGGCAATGTGTTTTCATCCGATTGTTCCGTTCACAAAAACGGTTAAGAGCAAAATTGAACTCTTGTGGTGTACTACGAGGCATTGACGTATCACGACTTTTTGGACGTTTGAGTCCGAGTGCCCTCAAGTTTTGTTCTAGCATTTCAACCTTCCTAACACGCCAATTTCACTCATCTCTCATTTTATTATTGTATTCTTGATTGAATACATTGTTCGAGTTATTTGAGTAATAAAAATCATACTCATCTAGTTCCCGTGTCCTACCCATTACTTTGAATATGTTTGCTGGGGTAAACTATGTAACAGAAACAGTATCAGAAAATTGGTACCAAAATGACATATCCAAAATGACATAATAACTCGTTTTAATGTGAATGCTAGTTGTTCGTCATTCATGACACATACTACTCCTTGATTTGAAGACACCATGCACAATTTTAGATGCTTAATATGACATACTTATATTGCGCAAAATTTATATGTGCAAAATATAAGTTTTGACATACTTGATTTGACAACACCATGCTCAATTCAGACGCTTTATATGATACACTTATATTGCGCAACATTTATATGCGCAAAATATGGGTTTTGACATACTTGATTTGACAATACCATGTTCAATTTCAGACGCTTTATATGATACACTTATATTGCGCAACATTTATATGCACAAAATATGATTTTTGACATACTTGATTTGACAACACCATGCTCAATTTCAGAAGTTTTATATGACACACTTATATTGCGCAACATTTACATCTGCAAAATATGAGTTTTGACATACTTGATTTGACAACACCATGCTCGATTTTAGACGCTTTATATGACACACTTATATTGCGTAACATTTATATGCGCAAAATATGAGTTTTGACATACTTGATTTGACAACACCATGCTCAATTTCAGACGATTTATATGACACACTTATATTGTGCAACATTTATATGTGCAAAGTATGAGTTTTGACATACTTGATTTGAAAACACTATGTTCAATTTCAGATGCTTTATATGACACACTTATATTGCGCAACATTTATATACATAAAATATGAGTTTTGATTTGATAACACCATGCTCAATTTCAGACGCTTTATATGACACACTTATATTGCGCAACATTTATATGCACAAAATATGAGTATTGACATACTTGATTTGATAACACCATGTTCAATTTCAGACGCTTTATATGACACACTTATATTGCGCAACATTTATATGCACAAAATATGAGTTTTGACATACTTGATTTGACAACACCATGCTCAATTTCAGATGCTTTATATGACACACTTATATTGCACAATATTTATATGCGCAAAATGCTCAATTTCAAACGCTCAAGTTTTTTCTATTTAATATGAATTTTGGATGAGGTAAAGTGTAACGACCATCCCGATCGTTATAGGATATCTACGATCACCCTACCAAATAGAACCTTTCCAAGGGTAGAACGAGCTAATAGAAACTAAAATATAGAAGTCTAAGAACTGAAGACTTGACTTGTTTAAGATTATTGTTTGGTTGTGTTGAGTCCATTGGGGAGTGACGTAGGAAATTAGACCTCCGTTGGGGATTCCGAGGCCACAGGTGAGTTTGCATGATGTTTTTACATTAATGTGCATGTTTGGTTTTTGTTTGTGAGGCCTCGGATGAAGTGTTGCATGCTAGAGTGAAAAAATGTGAAAATTAGCGAGCCCTGCGGCTCGGGGTACCGCTACGCGGTGGGGAAGAAGTACCAGCCGGGGCTACTATGGCGGGCCGCCCTCTTGCCGCCGTGGTCACCGGGAAATGGGGTGTCCGATATGGCGGGCACTGGACGCTGTAGCGGGACCAGGATCGCCACAACGGAGGGACGATTTAGGTGTGTTCCGCTATGACGGGCACTTTCCCGCTATAGCGGGACCGCTGCAGCGATGGGTGGACCGCCGCAGCAGTCGACGCGAACAGAATCCTTGTTTTTAAACACTTAGTTCCGAATTCTTTATCGATTAAACTCCAAAACAGTTTTCAAGGAGCACCCAGGGAGAAATTCTAAGATAGGGCAAGAATATTCTTGAGAGATAAGTCTCAACCATTCTTTCCTTCGTTGCACGTTCATCTTTAAGATTATCATCTTCTTCATGGGTCTACAATGGTGAATTATGAATAGTAACTCTAGAACTTAATAAACTTTCAATAGTTGGTGGGTTATGATTATTGTTGTGGGGTTATCATCTAAAGGCTTGGGTTATCACTTTCTAATCAAGAATTGAACCATTAGAGACATGAACTAAGTGAATTGAGACTTAGGGTTTTATAAAAACAGTAGCTTGACCATAGAAACTGTTTGTAAGAGATAACTTGACTGAATAACCTTACAAATTGATAGTTTTGGTTGCTAAGGCCTATGTTAGGATGATTTATGCCTAGTAATCATTCACCCATTAGAATGGGGAAAAAGGGAAGGGCTTTCATTGAATTGATTTTGTGACTAGAATGTTGTGACTTATTTAGCATCTTAATTGCTAGACTTTGAGCGTTTCGAGGCTTTACGGAAGGGAAAGACTATAGCAGAGTGATTCACATTGTTCCAGCTCTACAATTGAGGTAAGTTACAGTCTATTTGAGTTAGATTTTGATTAGTTGATCGTATGCATTATGAAATTGATAGGAGAAAGCATGTCTAGTCTTCAGGCATAATGTGTGTGGTTGAAATTCCTATATGCTATTGATTCAGTGATTATGCGGGCTTAGTGCCACTATTTGACATTTTGCGACCTACAGGTTGATGATATTTGTGGTGAGAAGTTAATATGATCTTCTTGGTGAAATTGAGGTACGAAATGAAAAATCGATTATTGAAAGCGATGTGACAACAAATATGTATATATATGGAAAGGATCATTTGACCAGGGGTGAGGATGAGTCCTAGATATGAACAGGCACATTTGACCGGGGTGAGGATGTGGCCTAGTTGTGAGCTCGTGGTCCGAGGTTCGTTCCGGAACGAGTGGTACATGGACATCATGGGTCCCCTGCATGTCATGACTATTGGGCAATGACACCAATTAGCATGTGTGTACACGAGTGGTCAGTGACTGAGTGTTGAGAATGCTGTCAGTAAACTTATTTCCGTTGTTTGCTTCCGTTGACTAGATTTTTGATATCATTGGGTGACTTGATTATTAATATCATTCGTTGACTTGTTGTTGGGATATTTGATTATGTGTTGTTGACTGGTTTGTCTATTTTATTGATTTTATGATTCATGCATGATACTAATCTTAGTCGGCCTATGATATCTACCGGTACATAGTGTTTGTACTGATACTACCTTGCTGCATTCTTTTGAGTGAAGATTGCGATCCAGAGACTACTACCCGACCTTATATTTAGCGTTGAGGCCATTTGTTGACAGATTGACGGTGAGCTTTTATCCATGCCAAGCCACCCGAAGATCTTCTTTTTCTAATGTCTATTTCCATTCCAGACATTGATGGTTATTTATTTAAGACAATATACATTCCTTAGACATGTTTTGGATTAGAGTCCTTGTATGATGACTTTCAGATTTTGGGGTTGTAATAGTTAGGACTTCCGCATTTACATTATTTTATGGCATGACTAATTATTGATTTATCTTGTGTTTAACTGTTATGAATTGGTTAACTAAAAAGGGACTTGAATGAGCAGATAGTCAAGCGTATTGGTTCACCCACAAGGAGTTAGTGTGGGTGCCAGTCATGGCGGGTTGGGTCGTGACATAAAGACTCATCCATGTCATAAGTTTAAGTCATCTTTTTTCAAGTTCTTGAAAAAAAAAAAAAACTTAACTTTAAAGTTCTTAAAAAAATGTCATCTCCTCCTTCAACTGTTAAGGTTTCTTTATTTTGGGATAGAGAGATTCTTTATTATAATAATACTATTAGTTATAGTATTAAACCACAATGCCATGTTAAGTTTCCGTCTATGTTCGATTACGAAACATTACTCAATGCCTTACATAGAAAAATGAAAAGTAATCGTGAGTATGAATTATCTATATAGGTAGATATCCAACATCCATTGCACCGCAAGGTTTAGTGCTTTATGGTGAGTGGACTATCAATGATGATGACTCTTTGAGGGACTATTTGAAGGCGCCGAAAGAATATAGGGGGTTAATCACCATCAATATTTTTGAAATATATGTTGAAAGGATACCTCACAGTCTGTAACGACCCTTCCGGTCGTTATGGAAAATGTAGGGTCACCCCACCAAATAGAACCTTTCCAAGGGTAGAACGAGCCAGTAGAACTCGATTTTGTAAGCTTAAGAGCTGAAACTTGACTTGCTTGTGATTGTTGTTTAATTTTGATTGAGTCCGTCGGGGGGTAACGTAGGAAATTAGAACTCCGTTGGAAATTCTGAGGCCATGGGTGGATGCGTATGATGTTTTTATGTCTGTGTGCATGTTTTGTTTGTATCTGTGAGGCCTCGGATGAAGTATGGAGTGGAAGGGGGGAAAATTGGACAAAAAGTCGAGCTTACTACCCAAATGGCACCGCTGCGGCGGTACCGCTGTAGAGGTGGGTTGACCGCTTCCAGCAGCCAGCCATTTTTCCTGTGGCCGCTGTGGCGGGTGATGGGCCGCTATGGCGATACCGCTATAGCGGGGGATGGACCGCTGTAGCGGTGAGCGAATTTCTTTGGGTCCCTATAGCAGTCACTTGGCCGCTATAACGGGACCGCCGCAACAGTCGACGGGGGACAGAATCCGTGTTTTAAAGACTTAGTTGTCACACCCCAATCCTGATAGGGCATGACGGGCACCCGACTCTCATCAGAGTCGAGCGAACCCTCAGACATTCGCTCTATCAAAACCTGTCATTTCAAAAACTTTTAAGAACATAAAACTTTTTCAAATATAAATCATCTAAAATACATATTCTTTTAAAGTCCACGAATGACTCAACTGACATCACTTTGTCGACATCTCGACAAACATGCCACATGACACTGTCTGCAGAAGTCTCTAAGAAGTAAGGCGAACATTATGAGTCGGGACGGGGCCACGACATACCTATAATCATACATATCTATACATGACTCAGCACGGCTCCGAATGAGGTGGAACTTGCACGTCCAAGCATCCCCAGCTATACGCTTAACACCGCTAAACAATCAGTGCGGGCATGACGCAGCGTCCCCAGGTAAAAGGACGTCAGTACGGACAATGTACTGAGTATGTAAGGTGGTAACAAGTCATAATCATAACTTGACTTAGGAGAGAAGAAATCAGACTTAGGAGAGAAGAAATCACAATCTAACTCAACACCTGCAGCCTTCGCTGGAAGAAACATAAATGTGCACACGAAGTTTCAACACAATCTTTAAGTAAATAATGCAATCCAACACACATGCCGCTTCCGACATGTTAACAGAATGGTCCCTTCGGACCGCCGCTTCTGGTGTAATAATGATGGCCCCTTCGGGCGGCCGCTTCCAGCTTAATAATGATGGACCCTTCGGGCAGCCGCTTTCGGCTTAATAATGATGGCCCCTTCATTCAGCCATAATAATGATGGCCCCTTCAGGCAGCCACTTCCGGCTTAATATCACAATAATGTCAACACAACTCAATCCACAAATATCAATTTCAATCATATCATAAGTCACTAATCCATTCATCACAATCCAATTATTAGCCTTAGTCTTTCATAAAAGTTATCAAATTTGTATCTCACTAGACTCGGAAAACGACATACAGGTGTTTGAGGGGTAGAATTGTTATGAAATTCTTACTACCTATATTCTACTCAATTTCATCTTATTGCCTTACCCAAAGAATAAATGATCATATCAATACAAAGGGATGATACTATGGAATGTAAACATCAATCGTAAATGAAATGAAGTAGTAAAATCTTGCACACCCTCTTCGTGAGTGATTTTGAAAATCAAACTTTTATGTTTCGCTTTAGAAAACTCATTTCCTCGAAATAGTTAGTAGAACCATATACACAACTCAACGTGGCACCTTATGGGTGTTCTTCGAATGAGAATAGGAGTACAATATCAATAAACCATCACAAAAAGCATTTAGACCTTACTTGTCTAAGAATGGAATCATATGGGGTACATATAGAATGAATAGCAACAAGGATCATGCCAAAGGAAGAGAGGTTTGCCTTACATACCTGGAAGCTTAAATTTCACTTTCCAACTTACTTCTTGCCTGTACAATCTCAAGATCATTTATAGTCTCGTAATCTACATATAAAACCATTCATACTATTGTTAGGCCCGTTGTTATATACTCATCCTAAGCCTCAAAATAAATCTTTCTAGAATCTACCGAAATTTCGGCAGCATCTCCTCTGTTTATATGCCTAGCCCAAAATCTCAATTCGGCCAATAAACAACAACAACAACAACAATACCAACATCAACAACAATATTATCAACACCAAAATATTCCATAAACATCCCACACGATGTTTTATCAATTTCGACCTATAAATTCCTTATACGCTCATTTAGTAACTTTTCCTCCATAGATAAGCTTAAATCAATACTAATAAGGAAAAATTCATACCTTTCACCCACTAGAATTGCAATATCTTCGATTATCACCTTGAATCCAAGCCAAGTTTTGCCGCAATTCGATATTATAATCGCAGCCATGTGTTGTCCAAACTTAAATTCGGGGATTTCACTTTGCGTTAAAATTTAGTGGACGGAAGTTGGGAGAGTTTTCTAGAGAATTTGGGAAATATTTGGAATGTTCTTGGCTGAAAAATGAGGTTTAGGATCAGAATTGATCCTTAAATAGTGGGTCAAATTTGGGGTCGGGTCAGCACATGGCCGATTCTTTAGCAAGTCGATTATTATGCCGATTCTTTGTCCCGATTCTTGTAACGGACATTTGCTCTATCAGCTAACCTTGTAAACGTTCATAATTTTTCACTTCGATGCCATATCGATGAGCGATTTGTTCGGAAACTAGACACCACGAACTTTATTTTAGGCTTTTACTGCTTCAAACACCTCATCTACTAAAAGATATTCTTTCTCAAGTTGGGCTAAATTACCCCTCATATTCTCTTCCAGATCAACAAATTTAATTTCCTTAATTCACTTGCCCTTCAATCCTTCCATATCTTACTATATGCACTTAAACCCTTATAACCATAAGTTAAACACATATAAGCTCACATATCTCCTGAAAGGTAGCTCGAATCTCAACATACGAATCTACGAGATGTAACATTAGTCTCCCATTCTTTATTCATAATACCCCAACATAGTTCCCCACAAGCACCTAGGGTGAAATTTCAAGCTAGGGCAAGAAAACTCTTGAGAGGTAAGTTCCATTTATTCCTTCTAACCATTCCGTATCATCTTCGTGATTATCACCACTTTATGGGTCTTTAATGGTGGAATTGTAATAGAAGCCCTAGAAAATTAATGAACCTTCTAAACTTGATAGGTTATGATTATTATCACTTATTTATCATCTAAAGGCTTGGGTTAATTTCTCTTAATCATGAATTGAATCCTTAGAGCCATAAACTAAAGTGAATTGAGGCCTAGGGTTCTATAAAAATGGTATCTTGACCATGAAAACTGCTTGTAGTGGGAATGTTGATACCATATTTTTATGATTTGATGATTAATGATTGCTAAGGCCCTTGATAGGTTGCTTTACACCTAGAAAATCATCCACCCATTGAAATGGGGTAAAGTGAAGGGTGTTTTTGAATTGGTACTTGTGATTTGAGTAATTGTGACTCATTTCTATTTCTAGACTTTGAGCGTTCTGAGGCTTTCAGGAAAGGAAAAGCTGTAGCGGAGTGACTTGCGTTGTTCCAGCTCTACATTTGAGGTAGGTTACGGTCTACTTGAGTTAAACTTTGGTTAGTTGATTGTATGTTTTGTGAATTCTTTAGGAGAAAGCATGTCTAGTTTTCATGCATGATATTGTGTGGTTGAATTCCTATGTAATCTGATTGGGTGATTGTGTAGGCTTTGTGCCTTATTCTGTGTGTTAAATGCGGCGGATGTGTTTGTGATGAGAAGCTAATATAATCTTCTCGGCGATATTGTGATATAAAATAATGACTTGAGCATTGATAATGAAAAGGTAAAAAATACTGTCCTGTAAAGAGGTATGGAAAGGCACAAATGTGACCTATATTATGAGCTCTTGGTCCGAGGTTAGTTTCGAAAATGAGCTCGTTCCGGAGCGGAGGTTTATGCTCGAGTTGAGGAGTGGATCCGAAACAAGTGGTACATGGACACCATGGGTCCCCTGCAGGTCATGACTACTGAGCAATGACATCAGTTAGCATGTATATACAGTGAGTATGGTTATTGTGGTAAACTTATTTCCGTTGTGGCTTCCGTTGATTGTGATTCTTGATACCTTGGTGACTTGATTGTGATTATCATTGGTTGACTTGTTGTGGTTTAGTTATATTCGGTAATACATTGGCTGGCTTATTTATTCTATTGATTTATGAGATATGCATGATACTAATCTTAGTCGGCCTATGATATCTCATAGGTACATAGTGTTTTGTCGATACTACACTTCTTTGTATTCTTTAGTGCGATTGTGATACAAAAACTACTACCCGCCCTCACATCTAGCATTGAGGACGTTTGCTGACAGATTTAGGGTGAGCTTCTATCCATGCCAGGCCGCCCGAAGATCTTCTTCTTATGATTTCTTTTTCTATTCCGGACATTATGGATATTTATTAGACAAATTTCATTCTTTAGACATGTTTTAGATTAGAGTCCTGGTACGATGACTTTCGAATTTTTGGGATTTTGTAATAGTTAGAACTTATACTTATTTCAGTATTTTATGGCATGACTTATTGTCACGCCCAGACACAGCCTTTGGACATAACACGGCACCCGATGCACATTTGCGTGTAATACAGCGAACAATGGTACATTTGAATCAACATGTGATATCAAAACATAGCGAATGTGGAAACAACTAAACACGTACTTGATATATACTAAAGGTTTGTTGAAATCATAATGCGAAAATACTTAGACAATGCGAAATATATCTTAACGTAGCCAACATGGCTTAAACCAAAACAAGCACGACAAGGCTAACATAATAAATATCGGTACAAATTTGTGTCTATAGGCACTCTAAGAATCTTGAATAATAAAGCTGTCTATAAACTAAAATAAGCTGGATAGATGACAACGCGCCGAAGGAATTTGCAAGACTCGCGATGGGCGATACGTGCACTCTGGAGTCATCGGCGTCAATTGTATATCGTTATACGTCGCGGATCGAGGACGATAAAAGGGACATCGACGCGTTTGAATTGTCTTGGTATGTAACGCAAACGATAAAATAATGGGCGAAGCTGGCCCGAACTAAGCGAAAACGAAAGTGAAGTACTCCTTGTTACGGATGAAGAATCACACAAAGCGTGAATATAAGCGCGGCCTAGGGCCGAATAATGTGCACAAAAAGCGTGGCCTCGGGCCCGCGAAATACGTATCATAAAAGCATGCCCCTAAATTTAAAAATATAGATCTACGGTGTTCAACATTAAAAATTTACAAAGAGTGAGGCTATAGATGATAGTATGATAAGCATTTCGATTATGGGACCTAAATGTAAATAATTGTTTATACAACGTGAGACTATGTATGATAACAATGCGTAAGTCTATAAAGATTACGTGTTGAGTTCATGATGTTCAAAGTGACAACAGAAACCGGAGTGCATGGCACGCAACCCTAGAAGATAACATTTCTATATCATATCATGAAACTAGGGATAAACTATATTAAAAGGTCAAATTCTTGATAAGTATGAAGAATGAGGCGTAGGGAGAATCATGAATATTCACAACGTAGATAGTTAGCCTCACATACCTTAATTCCGGTTGAGGCGTAATACAATGTTCGTCAACCCTTTCAAGTTTGATCTATATCAATACAAGTCAAAGATTCTATATTAGCAATAAAATCCATGCTTTGAATATCAGAGCATTTTATCAAACATGATGGGCGTAAGCGCCCTGACTTCTTTAATGGTGTTTCTCTTACCCAATTCCCATTCTATTACTTCTAGATGATTTTACAATCTCAATTAGGTGTAATTAACATCATTCTCCATCACCCATATGATTATAAGAATCTCAAGTTAACAATCCAAAACCCTCTTATAGTTCGTGTATTCTGCTTTTACTAAACCCATTTACTATTCTCCCAAGAACTCATCAATTCATTATTATGAATGATTAGAGTGTAGAAGCATTACATTTTTGACGTTCAATCCTCTTGAACTCGAGTTCTAGGGTTTCCACGCCCAACAATTAGAAGGGTTTACTCAAGTTAGAAAGAGATTAGGGACTTGAATTCAACCTAGAATCGTGATAAAACTTAGCTTGGAGGGTTCTTGAGGCTTGGAACTTTTTTTTTTTTTTTTTTTTCCCTCGACTTTAGGGTGATTTTCGTGACTAGGGGTGTTAGGGAAATAAACTGAAAGCTTAAATATAACCCTTAAAGCGAAATCCCGACTTTTGACCCGAAACTCGACCTTATATGCGACGGGCCATGCTTAGCAACCACATGCCTTTGCAAGAACCCACCGTAGGTCGGCATTGAGGAGAGGTGTTTTTGTGCCATTGGCCCGCGATACTGGGCCATCGCACGCGCCTTCATAAGCGACCTGTGTCGGTTCTACACAGTGTTCAGTAAAATGGGCATAACTTCTTATACATAGCTTTGTTCAAGATCCATAATATACCGTTGGAAATATATTTCAAAGGGATACAACTTTCATGTTTTAAGTTTCCTCAAATTCTCAACGGATTTTCACTAAATTGGACTGAAAGGCAGACGTATTGAAAACTTAGCCGATTATATAGAATTTTAAGCGCCTTACTATTAGCCATATTGTGACGGTCATATATCCTTGCTCCGATCTGCGATTGACACAGAATCCTTATATCGTTAGAAAGGTATTTCTATGTACTACAACTTTCATTGAGGGTAGTTTCCCAAATTCCCAACTAATCAAGGGTTACGGCTGCCTAGAAATAGGCACATCAATCATTTTTCGCAAGCGTTCAAACCTTCGATTTTCCACGATAAAATCTAATGATACGAGTCTAACCTTAGTTTTAAGATACGGGGTGTAACACTTATTTCGTTTGTTTGATGCTTGAATGAGTAATAACTGACTAACTTGGTTAATTTAAAATCGGACTTGAATGAATAGATGACTTGTGTGTTGGTTCGCCCACTAGGAGTTAGTGTGGGTGCCAGTCATGGCGGGTTGGGTCATGACACAGTCGTCAGGAAATCCCTCAAGTCCAGCCTACTCATGGTAACACCTCTTACGACTTGAGTTCTTATGGAGACATTTTGAGTGGTCGAAGTGCAGTGAAAACTCTAAACGGTTTAATCAAAATTACAGTGAAAATTGGTAAATATTCATTTTTAAATTATAATTTTGTGTAGTAGCACATGTTTATTTTATTATACGTATGGTACTAGTGATATTTTTTTGTATCTTTTTAGGGGTTATACACCTGATATGAGTAATATTGGGCAAATCTCGGTTCGGTGCGATGTATGTCGAACCCAACAGGACGCGACGAACTTTACCGGTGCTAACCCGTGCCACCTCTTAACATAATTTCGCATTACATCTAGGTGAGCCACATAGATAAATCATACTTTTCATTCATTAATCATACTAATCCCATTAGGTGACAATTCATTTATATCGTCGTTCGGTATGCCCGTATCGATGTACATAAAACTGACAAGGCTAGCGAAAATAAAATTCCAAAATATAGCCGACAAATGAGCCGAACACATCTAACCATATACATGTCTACAAGCCTCTAAGAGTATGTTATATCATATAGGGCGGGACAAGACGCCGTGCCCATAATATATATACAAAAGATCAATGTAAGAAGTTGTATCTGAATGAAATGGAGCTCCACATGTAGTCCACGAAATATAGCTATGGATCAAATCTGTCTCACAGCCACCTGGGGCATGACGGCGTCACAACAAAAAGGGCGATCTGGTACGAAGAATGTACTGAGTATGTAAAGCATGATCAATATCAATATGAAAGCGTAGTAGACAACGTATGAAATAACATAGGATGGGAGATAATAGTATCATCGTCTAGCACTTACTTGCTTTTCATAGGGACACGCCATTTCTATTGCGTATCCGTGTACATACATCCATGTCCGTACCCGTAGTCGTATCCGTACTCATTTACGTATCCATTTTCGTATTCGTAGTCATATTTTCATTAATACTCGTATTCATCTACGTATTCATATTCATAGCATTTATGTATTCATAGCATATTCGTATTCATATCATATACATAGCATTTACATAGCATACCTGACCATGAAGGTTGATTGTTCATACACGGCCTTCTAGGCTCGGTGTTATACATACCAGCCCTACCAAGGCTCGAGGTTATCCGTACCCTGTTACGGTGGTGCGCGCGTAATATACGTATATATACATATTTATTCTACCGGCCATATGGCTTGGGGTTTCATAACCATACATAGGCACATATACATATAAGCTCATAAGCATCTTTAGCATCATTACTATCGTCTTTCATTTTCATACATCCTAGAGGATTACTCTGGTATAAAGAATTTATACTGATCGTAACATATCGAGGATCATGAGCTTAGTAGCTTTTTAGAGATAGAATCATTTGGAGGATATCATGGGCTCATAGAAGAATAAGTATTTGGACAAAGACCGTACCTTATGAAGAAGGGTTAGCCTTACATACCTTTCCGTTCAACTATTCTATCACTCGCATGTTCTTCTTCAATGCTCACGTTTCTACCTTCATTAGAGTACATACTAACATTAGAAAATCGTTAGCTTAGCATACTTGACTAAAGCTAGAGAAAATTGGACAGCATCTCCTTTATTTATACGACTTTCTCTATCTCATATATCAACTCCCAAACATCAATAATAACATTCACAACATCATAACAATAGCCTTTATTTTGCAGTAACCTTACTTCTCAATTCACTTCCCATCATCCACATTCATGGTCATAACACACGATTTATGTTCATTCGCTGGCCACACAACCTACATTCCATGTTCTCAATATCATTTATAACATGATTATAATCATAACATATCAAGAATCATGACTAAATCCAAACATTTACTCAAAAGTGACACTATTCCCACATTAGCTGACCCGTTTCATTTCCTTATATAATCCAAGTGTTTCAACTTTTCAAATACCTTAAACAACATGGAAATACCATAAAACTTACCTTATATGGTGTAGGAATGAACCTTGGGTGCAAACACTTCACTTGAGCAAAACCCTAGTTTCACCTTCACTTGGATTTTTTGTCTTGGATGAACCTTAATGGGTTTCTTACACTTGATTTACTTAGTTTGATGTAGATGATCACTAATATCTCTTGAATTTTGTGGGAGAAGTGTTCTAGAGAGTTCTAGAGAGAAGGAGTGAAAAATAAAAATGAAATAATGAACTTGGTCCCCTTTTTAATAACTTAGAAATCTGATCTGTCAGGAAAATATACGGACACTTATACGGTCCGTATAAGTGACCGTGAAATCGACCCTTCAGCCTCTTGTCTCTGTGACCATTATACGGCATATTGTACGGTTCGTATAAGTGACCGTATAATTCCATCAGTGAGGGACCTTCACTGTGATGGTTCTGCGATCCATTATACGGACCGTATAACATTATACAAACCGTATAACCTATCAGTTCACTGATCTTATGCTCGTCACTTCGTTTGATCTCCAATCCTTATGGAACCTTCTTAACACTTGTTTATCACCTCATTAACAATTTAAGGGACGTTATAACTCTTCTCCAAAGCATCGTTAAATCATCATTAACTTGTTACTCGTAATTCTCTTTCGATACTTATTGTATGCCTTGCCTTCTCTTGGCAACTTTCTCGTCTAACATCGAATGTCTTTGAAATCTTACTTAGGGTCATCAAATGTCATTCCTTACTTATTGCAACACCGTATACTTCGTGTCCTTCGTTAGTCTATTCACTGTACATCAACGGGGAATTTTTCGAGGTGTAACAGATTATTATCGGTAGATATACTTTTTATTATTTAAATAATATAAGTGTTTTGATGTTTAGTATTTACAATACTTGAACTGTCTCTGTAGTGAAAATTACACACAAAACTCGCCAGTGGCACCAAATGTTGATTTCGGTGCAGTTGATCTTTCTTCAAACCCTGACAATATTGAACACTATCGGTAGGTTAATTGTTACAGTTCACTTTTACGCGGGTGCATAAAAGCTACTTCGAGGTTGTTGGTGCTCTAAATTGGATTTTAGTTTTTAGAGTCGCCACCTAATTTATTAAGGAAGATTAGAAAAATCGGGTAAAAGATTTTTCAAGCAAGAGAGAAATCTTTTAGTACCAAAGTTCGAGGTAAGGATGTGCTTCAATGTGTGATTAATTGTGAATATTTGCTAAAGTGTTTCTTTTCTTGCAAAGTTGTCATTTATTCATATCATTAATCCGAGAATTTTTTTGGCAAAAAGGTCCCCAAAGGGGTTTTGGGGGTTTGAAAATCCATGTAAGTGTTCAATTCACTTTATTGCCGGACTAGGACATACCTGGGATTTCTCCCAAGTAGCGTTGCTACTATTCTAGTCCTAATAAAATGAGTTTAGTTCTTACGGGGTTTTAATTTATATGCAAATATGGAGTATTCTCCTATATACACGTTTTATATATATAAAAAAGGAGAGTTTTTCTTTTATTTATACCAATTTCATCATCTTTGAAGCCCATAAAGGTCAAATCATATTCTACACCCAAAGTCCATCATACTTCATTTTGGTCTAAATTATTCCTCTCATTATTTCAGTCCAATAAGGTGTTGGGCTTCCAAGCCCAAAATCTTTTCCAGAAATGAGTCCAAATCAGTCATGATATGGTCCGCATGTAAAGTTTGGGCTTCCTGGCCCAAAAGTATATCTTTCTCCAACAGTTTACAAATCTTTGGTCTTTACTTCGTCCTAACTATTACAGAAAATCTTTTCAAGGCCCAAATCAGAATCAGTCCATTTTTGTATCATGCAAAATTTAAAGTTATGAATTAACTAAAAATCAAAAATAGCTCCAAGTCCCGAAAAAAGTTTTAACCAAAACAATTTTGTTATCCAGTTCGTCTCTGAGTCAAAAGCCCATTTTTATATTTGGTTTAAGTAGACAAAAATTCAGAGGTTAGGCCTAAGGCCCAAAATTAACCTAGAAATTCATTTGTTTTATCTTGGTCAGAATTTAAAAAAGGCGAGGCTGAAGGCCCAAATTCTTATCGTTTTAACCATTTCGAAATCCACTTATGTTGAACCAGTTTTATAGTGAAAAACAGTACCAGTTTCATGCATGGATATAGAATTAAGCGAGTTTGAAATTCGATTTAGGCGACTTCCTAAAATACTAAGTGTGATTTTCCTAGGTTCTACACCTGCATAGGGGTTTCACTATTTACACAGTTTGTTTACATATACATAACAATATATAAAACGTAAATGAAAGAAGAAGATTGAACTGGTGTGCCTACCAAGCCCACTAGCCTCCATTTTCACCCATGGATGGGCCTTCATAAATATCAGCTTCCTTTTTAGTTCTCCTCCAGGCTCGATCAAGAATGGGGTTGGGCCTTTTGGACCCACAGGTTTTAATGCAATGAGACGGCCCAAGTGGCCGACGTTGAATCATATAGAACACAAAGAGGATAAAGATTAGAGGGTGTCTAAATTACTAAGAATGTTTAAGTAAACCTACATAAACATCACATAGAGAAACATATATTTTTCACATAACAAATGTCACAAGTTTCCAAATGAAAATCAATGTGATTCAAAGATTGGAAACAGTAAAAGCAAAGCCCATATAAACCCAGTTTCCACTTAAACCACATTCAAACACTGGTCCATATGATAAAATGTTTGAACAAGAAAGAAAAGAAAATAGGCCCAACTCATAGGCTTTCCTAGCAAGTGCCAGAACCCAACCCAAAGAAATATATGAGGTATACTTCTTGTATGTGTATGTATACAAGACAAGTATATTCCATGTACTCCCCATATAATAGTAACTGTTTGCAATACATAGCAGCAGGAAAATACAAAGTTTCAGGAAAAAGAGACTCCAACTCAAATAGGATATACCACTCATAGTTAAAATTCTGCTATCCATACCCTAAGGCATAGTAGTTTTAAAATCATTTGAAGAAGATACTCTTATATCCTAAGAATGGTTTGAGAACCTAAATTATTGTTTACTAAATTTCTTAACTCTAATTGTGATAAAACAGTCGTAAACAAGTTGATGTGCTAAACCAAACTCCTATGTGATAATATGATTAAGCCAAACAGATTACTTTAAGCATACAAAACACCATTTTTAAGGTAGTATCTCTAAGCAATTTTTACCAATTAGCAGATAGTTGTATCATGAATTTTACACATACTTCTACTTATTTTAGTCTCTCAGGGTCCCATGAGGTGTGTTCTTACATGGGAACCCCAAGAACTTGAAAGGAGGATGACTAGGGCCGAGTTTGGCTAGAAACTCCAAGCTTTGTCCACTCTCTTTCTAGTCCTAGGTAAGTCACACTCATGATCCAAACAAACCTCAAGTGACAAATTTTTGATAACGACTTAGGACTATAACTTCGGTTCTCACACATGACTTAATCTTAATCACATATTTAAGTATCCTAAACTTACAGTGTTTCAAAGTTCTAAGTGGATGAGGATACATTCTTTTCAACAAGTTAACACTTTAACAGAATACTAATCCAGGTTTGAAACAAGTAAACTCCAAAGTTAATATACTGAGGTTAGCTAGAGCAAGCTAGGAATTGCAGGTCCTAACAACAAACAGTAAAAGGCTGAACACACACAGAATCATTTTTTTAGTTTTCAGAGGCAGTACTTAGTCTCAAAATAGCGGAAACACGTTGGAAGAGAATCTAGGTATTATTATGTTTCAATATACCAAACAACACCAAACAGTACCAAACAGGAATAAAGAACCGCATTTTCCATATTTTAAATTAAGTAGAGCAAGTATCACTTTTAAAAGTATCCAGGGACAAAATTATCAAACATTGACTATAGGTATCACTCTAGTTTTACAATGATGTATTTTATTAAGGGGGTGATGAACAACAAGGTCAATGACTCATTAAGGAAAATAGGAGCAAGATTAATCAGTCAAGTACCAACAAGTTCCAATGCGTAACTGAGTGTCCACTTCTCAGATAAATAAGTAAGGAAAGATGAAATGATACTACACTGCTTGACAAAGAATCAATACATTTTAAAACAAGAGTAATGTATGTGCCATATTAAGTTAAATCATCCCCTAAACAAGATTTAACAAAGTATGAATATTTAAACTTAATTAATCATACAAAAAATAATTAATTACTAATCTAAATCAGAACCAAAACTAAACAAAGGGATAAACATTAAGCAAAACACAGATTATCTAAAAAAAAAAAAAGCAAATTTGAATTTACAGAAATTCACATAAAAGACCGGAATAAATCATACATAACCAAAAATGCAGAAAATAACAACAATAAATCACATGTCACAAAAATGCAGAAAATAACAAAAATTAAACTAAAAGGGACTAAGCATACCTTTTTGATGTGCAGCCTATCGTAGAGAATGGACTTTGGAAGATGCCTCTTGCTCCTCAAACCTCAAATTTCATTTCTCACAGCCACACAGACAAAAGAAAAGAAAAAATATTTAAAATTAAACTTAACTCAGGAAAGGTTAAAGTTTTTTTGAAAGCAAAATATGCCAAAAACTTAAGTGTTCCGAGTTTCTTTCGTGCATATTATAATATTCAATGTTGCGAACTGGTCAATAATGTGATCTGGTAGAACCCCCAATCTCAAAACCCTAGCTTTTTCAATCGATGTGGGACAAACAACAATGGTTTCCTCACACCGTTTCAAGGGTCACGATTTCAACATTCAAAAGTATGCACGGCCGTAAATCGATCCAACAAACATATAGAGGACCAGATTTGACCCCAAACTTGTTCGATCCTAGAGGTTCCTCGTGAACCAATGAAAACCAAGCATTTCAAACACATACAAACAAAACCCATTAAGATTTACAGAATTTTAGAGACGTTGAAGTGAAAAAAGTAAGAGAGAAAGAGGAATAACACCTTGTTTGGGCGGTGTTTGGTGAGAAACGAGTAGAGCATTAAATGTTCTACTCGATCTGGTCACACCAGGCCTAGAGAAGGGTTGGTCCACCTGCAAACTTGCCGAAAATGGCAATATGACGAGGAGAGAGAGAGGTCGCCGCCTGGTGGCGCAAGGTTTCAACAGAAACCCTAGCAAACAAAGTGCAAATGACCCTATAGGGTCTGTTTCCCTTCGTTGAAAGGGTTTTTTATATTTAGGGGTTTTGGGCCGGGTCGGTCCTAAGTGGACTGGGCCTGGTCTGAAAAAAAAAAGGGCGGGCCTAATATACATGTATACACATGTATATGTATACATGAGTGTTTGTTCGTGTATATATGTATATGGGAAGGATATTGGGCATATTAAACATATAGCTAAAATGTCTATTTGCTGGACACTTCAATTATAGCCATATTGACCCAATTAAAAACTAAATTTGCAAAGATGGCCTTAATTAAATTTAAACCATAAAAAAACAAATGACTCAAGTTAACTAAATAATGAATTTTAACTATTTTAATTATGGTCCTAATTGGCTAATTAATTGATTATTTCAAATATAGTTGTAATTAGACACCAATAGGCAAAATTTTAAATTAATTACGATTAATTTGAAACTTGTACAAACAACTTGGTTATGCAGAAATCCAAGTTTAAGGGGTAAAATGGTTATTTATTTTAATTAGCCAATTTCCTTGAATTAAATGGAGTAAAACAAATACTTGCTAATTTAGGCAGTAAGATAAGTGTTATAATTTGCGGTTAATATTTATAACAATACAACAACAACAACAAGCCTAGTATAATCCCACCATGTGGGGTCTGGGGAGGGTAGAGTGTACGCAGGACCTAACCCCCACCTTGAAAGGTAAAGTGTCAAGCCCTTCCGAAAGACCCTCGGCTCAAGAGAGGAGAGAGAGGAAGATAAGAGGAAAACAAGACAAAAGGTCAGATAGGGCCAAGCATATCGAAAACAATATGATAACACGAATACCAAAAGCGAGAAAGTCATGGTAGAACAGTCCGGGAATAAAGGAGCATTAACTACTATAGATAAATAAAATAATCAAAGTACCAACGGCCCAACAAATATAAGCAGCAATCAGATGCATAAACCAAAGGTAATAAACAAATGAGCGAAACTGCAACTACTATGGGGAAAGCGTAAGCCACCTAGCCTTCTATCCTAATCTGAGCCCTCCACACCCTCCTATCTAAGGTCATGTCCTCGGTGAGCTGAAACTGTGCCATATCCTGTCTAATCACCTCTCCCCAATACTTCTTCGGCCTCCCTTTACCTCTCCTAAAACCATCCATAGCCTACCTCTCACACGTCCGCACTGCAGCATCTCTGTCTCTCCTCTTCACATGCCCAAACCATCTCAGCCTCGCCATCTTGTCCTCCACCGATGCCACTCCTACCTTGTCTCGGATATCTTCATTCCTAATTCTATCTCTCCTAGTGTGTTCACACATCCACCGCAGCATTCGTATTTCTGCGACTTTCATCTTCTGAATGTGGCGTTTCTTGACTGGCCAGCACTCCGCTCCGTACAATAAAGTCGGTCTACCCTCCACTTTGTAGAACTTGCCTTTAATATTTATAACAATATGTAAATTATTTCCCAAGCAATCTATAATATTTAGAAATTATTTTACCAAATGACAATGGTAAAATATTATCTGAATATTTTTATAAAAATCATTTTGGCTTCAAGAAATATGTATTTCAACTCCATTTGATATTCAAGGATTATGGGTGATTAAAATAAATTACGGGAGGTCAAAAATTAGGTGTCAACACTCATCACCTTGATATTAAATAATCTATATATATTTTGATGTTGGTATTTAAAATATGTTACCTATTTTTCATGTAGGAAGAGGCCTTTACTAGATGGTGACGATTATCCTAATCATATAGAGACATCATCGAGTGATAGCGATGATGTACCGAATACAGAGGAGTCCGAAGATGATGATGATGATGATGATGAGATTGATGTTAATCCTCATATGCAGGAACAACAATTAGTAGAAATGATGCAAAGTCAGTCAAACCAGCAAGAACTGATGGCCGAAAGTCCAATTCACCAACGAGAACCAATGGCCGAAACCCCAACTTAGTGGTATTCTGACGTGATTCCATATCTTGACAATCTTCAAGGTCTTCCTGATGCCTTTGTCTCCACCAGAGAAGATGATCCAATTCGCCATAAATTGTGGAAAGAACCAGTCGATCTTGTAAATAATGTTGTTCACCTTGCAAAAGGCATGATGTTCGAGTCCAAAAAGGCATTGCAAAGGGCCGTCAAAATTTATAACTACCAGGAAATGAGGTAGTTTAGGGTTGATGATTCAACTCGAAAGATATTGAGACTAGTTTGCAGACGGACAGTATCAAGGTTGTGAATGGATGCTTCGTGGTGTTGTTAAGCATGATAGTATGTGGATTATCACAAAATTCCATCCACGTCACACTTGTAATATGGGAGAGAATCAAGAAGATCATTTCAATTTAGATACAAATATGATTGCTCAAATGTTACCTATTCATGTTGCCGAAACCCCAAGGTAAGCTATTTGACCAAGTTCATTATAATTTTGACATAAATTAAATTATCATATCGTTGCTAAATTATCCAGGTATTCCATCAAAGATTGCATTAGAAACGTTAAGGAAACATATCGTAAAATGATAAGCATGGGGATATTTCGGGCATAGGAGGGTTTTTGAGATGATTTATGTTACATGGGAGGGCTCTTTCCAGCAGTTGCCGAGGTATATGGCGCTCTCTACAGAAATTCAATCCTGGTACTGTTGTAGAGTGGAAACTCGTTGCCGGTAATATTTTTAATTTTGTGTTTTGGACATTCAAACAATGCATTGATGGTTTTGCTCATTGTCGGCCAGTCATATCCATAGATGGCACGCATATGTACGGGGCATACGACATCAAGCTACTAATTGCAGTAGGGATGGATGTCAATAGGTCGATATTCCATTTTGCTTTCGCCATTGCCACTAACGAGAGCAATGAGACATGGAGGATGTTTTTGACACATTTAAGGCGATATGTTATTAAGGATTGTATGGACATATGTGTGCTATCTGATCAATATCAAGGCATATTAAACAATTTTTTTAATTTGATGGGTTGGCGGCTTCCCTGATAAGTCCCAAGTGCATTCGTGTTTTGATGATTGTCAAACTGTTTTAGAACCAGACAAAGACCTGTTCTGTAATCTGCTCTCTGTGCATCTTGCACTGTCGGCAGAGATAGCTATAAAGCCGAACTACTTGCTGTATATAAGTACAGTTGTGAGTTGGTCCGTGCTTTAGGTCAAAGTGAATAAGTGGTCTCTATCCATCCTACATGCTCTTACTATATATACAACATGATGAAACATATTGAGTAGACTTGAAAACCTAATCAAAATTGAGCAAATCTTTGTTGTCACAAGTTCTCAAGTTCTCTTAAGAACAAGTCACTTGCAAAACTGAAGAACCCGATCCAGACACAGATTTAGTCTAAGTTCTTTATGTTGTTGTAAGTCTTTGTTCGTTTGTGCTTAAACTGTAAACCTACTCTTCTTATTTAGCAGCTGGTTGTAGGTGTCTTAAATTCTCAAAGTGTGCTTGTTCGAAGTGTGTTTCCACAAGCTTTTAAGTGGTACACCAGGCTAGAGTTAGTCTAGGTGTATTAGTGGTCCTTGGGTAGAATTAGTCAAGTGGAGGTGCTTGCAATCGGAGCATTGCAAGTGAGGAGGGACAACGGTTTAGTTCCTAAGTTGCATAAGTGTTATTGTAAGGGTGACGAATTATGAGAGTTAATTCCTAGCTTACGATATAGTTGTAACCTGAAGTTCCTAGCTTACGATAGAGTTGTAACCTGAAGTTGCTCATGTAGTGGAGTCGAAATCCTACTAGGGTAGGTCGTGATTTTTAATCCCTTGAGCAAGGGGTTTTCCACGGTAAAATCATGCCTTCTTTCCTCACTGCATTGCCTAAGGGAATTGATACACAATCAGGTCTCTCATATACTGTTTGGTGAGCGCACAGCCTATAACACTCCCTTTGCTTACCATCGCTTTTTGTTTAAGGCACATAAAGGCAAATTCCCAAACAAATTAGAAACAACACACTAAACAAACTGATGTGGGCGGCTGCAATGGAGCATCAAGAAAAAAAAGTCTCTTATGCGGATGGAGATGATCAAGGCAGTGAGTCCAATAGCATATAATTGGTTGAAGGATATCGAGGTTAAGAAATGGACATTACATGCGGATGGAAGCAGGAGATGGGGGATGCTAACAACAAGCAGCTCGGAGTCAGTCAATGGCTTGCTAAAATCTGCTCGGGGATTGCCCGTTATTGCAATCGTGAGAATGACTTTCAAGCAGGTTGTAGAGCGGTTTGCCACTAGAATAAGACATGCCAAAGCCATATTAGAAGATGGTAGGAAATTGATGCCAAAACCTACACAAATGTTCGAGTATCATAGGAAAAAATGTGAGCTACACAATATGGAAGAGCATAACTATCTTTGAATGTGTGTATGAAGTCCGGACAGGTTATTACCAAGGTCGAAGAGGAAACCTTCATACCGTTTATGAGAGAACGATAACGTGTAGCTGTGGTAAGTGGCAATCATACCACATGTCGTGTTCTCATGCCATCAAATGTTTCGAGGCAATGGGAAAAATGGTATCCACTTATGTGGCATCCGAATACAATGTCGAAAGTTATATTAAAGCATATGCCGAAGGTTTCTACCCACTTGGTGCTCAATCTTATTGGCCAAACAAGCCATTTTTAACGATTGCTAACAAGGAGTATATCCGTAAAATGCATGTTAACGCACGAACTCGAATTCCCAATCAAATGGATGTTTCGGATAGGATATACTCTCGAAGGTTATCGACGTGTAAGGAGTTTGGACATAATAAGCGTTTGTGTAACCAACGGGTCCGTGGTGGTGTAAGTACCTCTCGTAGTGAAAGAACCTCTCATAATGAAAGAGCCTCTCGTGGTTGAAGATTGCCTTGAATTATCCATGTATTTTAATTCTTCTTGATGTATTCGAATTGTCTTGAATTATGAACGGCAAAAAAAAAAAACTCAAAAAAATATCGACATATCCTTAATAATGTAATGCCTTGACTAAATAATAAAAGACTTAAGTCAAATCCTTATAAAATAAACCACTTAAACCTAACGATAACAAGTTTCCAAACAAAACTTACTTCGGGGCACTTTACAACCCTAAAACGACAATCCAAACATTTAGGTATACTTGATGTATTTGTTACACCTTGGAAAATTTCTCGTTAACGTGCAGTGAATAGACTAATGAAGAGTACGGCGTATACGATGTTTTGATAAGTGAGGAATAACAATTGATGACCTTAATCGAGATTTCAAAGACATTTAAGGTAAGGGAAGAAAGTTGTTAAGGAAAGCAAGTTATATGTTGTGTGTCGGGCAAGATTTACGAGTATCGAGTTAATGATGTTTTAAAGATGCTTTGGAGAAGAGTTATAACGTCCCTTAGATTGGTATTGAGGTGTTAAACAAGTGCCAAGAAGGTTCCATAAGGATTGGAGATCAAACGAGACAACGAGAATGATTTCGGAAGAACTGGCATTATACGGCCCAACATACTGGCGGTATAAATTATACTGGCCGTATGTCTGGCCATATAATCAGCCCATAATGGCACATCTCTCTAGACCAAATCTACGGCCAGACATACGGTCAGTATAAACTATACGGACCGTATGTTGGTCCGTAGAGCATGGTCGGGACAGATTTTAAAATCATATAAGGACCTCTCTCTCATTTTAATTCATTTCATTTTCACTCCACAAGTCAAGAACCCTCTATAATATTCTCCACTCTTCATCCACAAGAATTCAAAGGAAATTGATGATCAACTTCATCAAACCAACAAAATCAAGAGTGTGAAACCCATTAAAGTTCATCTAAGTCAAGAAATCCTATTGGAAGGGAATTAGGGTTTTGGTGCAAGAAGAGTATTTCCACTCAAGGCTTGTTCCTACAATATCTAAGGTGAGTTTTATGGTATTTTCATGATGTTTGAGGTATTGAAAAGTTGAAACACTTGGATTGTAGAAGGAAATAGGAAATGGGTCATGAATGCAAGAATAGTGTCATTTTTGAATAGAAGCTTGGATTGAATTGTGGATATTGATATGTTGTGATTGTAAATATGTTATGAATGACATTTATAACATGGGATAAGCATTATATGTGAAAGAATGTGATAGTGAACTATGGTCATAATTATGGAGGAATTGAAGTGAAATTGTGAAATGTGGATAATATAAATGAATGATGATTGTTGTTTATGATATTGTGATTGTTGTTACGAATGTTGGGAGTTGATATGGAATATGGAGGAAGTTGTATAATGCTGCCCAATTTTCTCCAGCTTTAGTAAGCACGTTCTTATAATCGCTTAGCTAATGTTAATGCGAATTCTCTTGAAGGTAAAGACGTGAGCATTAAAGGAGAACGATCAAGTGATAGAATAGCTAAAGGAAAAGGTATGTGAGGCTAGTCCTTTATTTCTAAGGCATGAATCTTATGGCATGATTTTCCTCCTTCTTCATGAATCTCCTATATTCCGGAAAACTAAGAGTCTATATTCAAAGATAGCCATATGAGATAAGAGATACATTATGAGTACGATGATGATGATGAGCTTAAGTCTAAAGATTCTAGAGTCTATGATATGATGTTCCTATAAAGCTAATGATGCTATCTATAATCAATTGATGTTATTTATTATATACACTCACCTTATATGCTAATTCCTTCAAGGTGAGGCAGAATGCTTATGAATGCTACATAATGGAATCGGGGGTTCACGACCTTATGTCACCCCGATAAAGTACAGTTGTCTTTGAGTTTCTATGCATGCATTATGATGAGTATATGATGATGATATTACACCGTGCCTATATGGCCGGGCAGACACCGCTAAGGCGGGCAGCGTATACACCATGTCTAGATGGCATGGGCAAACACCACTAGTGGGCGGCATGAGATGGTACCCCGGACGCGGGAGGCCTAGACGCAGGCTAATGATTATCACACCGTACCTATATGGTCGGGTAACATATATGCATACATGATATAATGATGATTATGAAGTAAGCCAGCATGCATTATTTCTTTTATGATTGACAGTCAGTTGCAGATTGCTCCTCATTTGATGTTACGCTATTTCATTGATGTATTATTATTGTTGATGCCTTACATACTCAGTACAATGTTCATACTGACGTCCGTTTTCTTTGGACGCTGTGTTCATGCCCACAGGTAGACATGGAGGTGATCCAGACTCGTAGGAGCTATTAGCTGACTTGAGAGCACCCCCTTTGTCCCGGAGGTGCTATTGATTATTCCTTTGGTGTATATATATATATATATATATATATATATATATATATATATGTTTTGGCCATGACGGGGTCTTGTCCCGTCCCTATGTCTAGCACTTCAGTAGAGGCTCGTAGATGTGGGTAGTATGGTCTCACAGTTTCCCATTATATATATATATATATATATATATATATATATATATATATTATTTTAATAGCCGAAGGGCTTATGCATATAAAGTGAACGTGTTTCAATTGAAAATAGTTTTTTTTCTATGATTATGAGCATAAGAAATATGCATGAACGTAGGATGAGTAATAGAATGAGTGGTGCTCGGTAGTTAGCCCCGGGTGCCCGTCATGGCCCTAGTCGGGTCGTGACAAAAGTGGTATCAGAGCAGTTCAGTCCTAGGAAGTGTCTACGAGCCGTGTCTAGTAGAGTCTTGTTTATGGTGTGTTGCGCACCACGCTAATAAACAGGAGGCTACAGGGCATTTAGGAAAAATGACCATCTTTCATCTTAAGAGATCGTGCGATAGAGCTGTGTTATAAAATTTTCTCCTCCCTAATAGTGTGCTATGATTTCAGAAATGCCGCCAAAGGGAAAACCTAAAGTCGCCCAGAAGGGCAAGAGTACGATGAAAAATCCGAGTAGAAAGGGAGCCACCCATGAATGTAGATGAGGGTGAATCACATAATGAGGCTCCATCTAATGCTTCTTCCACCTCGCCTATTACAGAAGAACAAGAAGGGGCTTCAGCTCCAGCTCTTATGCCTCCAGTTCCTCCGAAACTGAATCTGTGGAGTTGGTATCGTATAGACTCTGGGATGTGGCGGTCTTGTGGTATAATAACTGGATAGCATCAAGAAAAGAGAATGCGCCTCCTCCCGTTTGGCAAGAATTCGTAGATGCTTTCATCCGCCACTATTTGCCACTCGAGGTTCACCGAGCTAGAGCGGATAGGTTCTTAAATCTAAAGCAAGGAAATATGAGTGCCCGGGAGTATAGCCTTCAATTTAATTCTTTGGCTAGGTACGCTCCGGCTATGGTGGCTGACATGGGAGATCAAGTGCATAGATTTGTGAGTGGCTTAGGGCCACATATGTTCAAAGACTGCTTGACAGCTTCGTTGCAAGATGGGATGGATATTTTCCGTATTCAAGCCCATGCCCAGAATCTAGAAGGACAACAACATCCGCAAAGGGGTGATAGTGACATTGATAGGGGCAAAACAAGAGGGCCAGATCCATGGGGGCAGGTAGTGATTATAGAGGGGGATCAAGGCAGTCATATCCTAGACACTCAGGCCAGTCGGTGACTAGTGCACCCCCACGATTTATGGGCAGGAGATTTGATCGCTCCTTTCGTTCAGGACAGGGTTAGAGTTCGAGGGCCCCAGGTTCTCAGTTTGGGGGAGATTATAGCCAGAGAAGACCCCCAGTACCGCGGTGCAGCCAGTGCGGTAGATTACACTCCGGACAGTGTCGCCAGGGTTCGGATGCTTGCTACACCTGTGGCCAGGTTGGGCACGTGATGCGAGATTGCCCGTCGGTGAGTGGTAGAGTTGGGGTTCGGTCCACGGGATCGGCGGCGGTTCTTCTTCGGTGCACCGTGGGGCGGTATTTCCAGTTCCGGTGGGGGCGGGTAGGCGAGGGGGAGTATCTACTTCTGGTGCCACTCAGCCCCGTATGTATGCCTTAGCCTGACAGCAGGATCTTGAGTCCTCCCCAGATGTGGTTACAGGTATATTATCCATATTTCCCGTGATGTCTATGCATTGATAGATCCGAGTTCTACCCTATCTTATAGTACTCCATATGTTGCTGGTCGTATTGGGGTGAAACCCGAGCCAATTAAACCTTTTGAGGTATCTACTCCGGTTGGTGATCCCGTGATAGCTAGACAAGTGAAGATTGTATAATTGTGATATGCGACCCCCAGACAAAAGCTAATTTAGTTGAGCTAGAAATGTTAGATTTCGATGTGATTATGGGTATGAATTGGTTGGCCTCATGCTATGCTAATGTTGATTGCCGAATAAAAGTGGTTCGATTTCAATTTACGGGAGAGCCCGTGCTTGAATGGAAGGTTAATACGGCATCTCCAAGAGGTAGGTTTATTTCTTACCTTAAGGCAAGAAAGATGATAGCTAAGGGCTATATTTATCACTTAGTTCGAGTTCATGACACCGAAGCAAAGTCGCTAACTTTCTAATCCGTTCCGGTAGTGAATAAATTTCCAGATATATTTCCAAATGAACTTTCAAGCCTTCCTCCGGAAAGAGAAATTGACTTTGCTATTGATGTGTTGCCGGATACCAAGCCTATTTCTATTCCTCTCTACCGAATGGCTCACGAATTTGAATTGAAAGAGCTAAAGGCACAATTGAAAGATTTGCTTGAGAAGGGGTTTATTACACCCAGTTTATCACCATGGGGAGCACCCGTCCTATTTGTAAGAAAGAAAGATGGCTCCCTACGAATGTGCATCGATTATATGCAGTTGAATGAGGTGACGATAAAGAACAAGTATCCTCTTACAAGGATTGATGATTTGTTTGATCAATTACAAGGTGCCAAGTGGTTCTCCAAAATAGACTTGAGGTCGGGTTATCATCAAGTGAGGGTTAAAGAAGAAGATATTCCCAAAACAGCTTTCAGAAAGAGATATGGCCATTATGAATTCCGAGTGATGTCATTTTGGGTTAACTAATGCTCGTGAGTGTTCATGAATTTGATGAATAATGTATTCAGGCCTCTCTTGGATTTATTCGTAATAGTATTCATTGATGATATTCTGGTATACTCTCGCACAGAATCAGAACATGCAGATCATTTACGCATTGTTCTCGGAATTCTTCGAACTCGAGAATTGTATGCAAAATTTTCATAATGCGAGTTTTGGCTGAATTCCGTGACATTCTTAGGTCATGTTATTTCAGGTAATGGCATTCGAGTTGATACTCAGAAAATTGAGGCTGTGAAGACTTGGCCAAGGCCTACGACGCCTACAGAAGTTCGTAGTTTTTTGGGATTGGCAGGTTACTATAGAAGGTTCGTAGAGGGATTTTCATCTATTTCAGCCCCATTGACGAAGCTAACCCAGAAGTCAGCTAAATTTCAGTGGAATGATGCTTGTGAACGTAGCTTCCAAGAGTTAAAAGATAGGTTAACCTCAGCTCCAGTCTTAACACTTCCAGAAGGGCCAGATAGTTACGTTATGTACTGTGATGCTTCTGGTGTTGGGCCAGGATGTGTGTTAAAGCAGCACGACAAAGTCATTGCTTATGCTTCGAGGCAGCTGCGGAAACATGAAAAGAATTACCCAACTCATGATCTCGAATTGGCTGCGGTTATTCATGCATTAAAAATGTGGAGACATTACTTGTATGGTGTTCATGTTGATATCTATACAGATCACAAGAGTCTTCAATACATTTTCAAACAGAAGGAGTTGAATTTGCGGCAGCGGCAGTGGTTAGAATTATTGAAAGATTATGATGTGAATATTTTATACCACCCCGGAAAGGCAAATGTAGTAGCGGATGCGCTTAGCCGCCGATCGATGGGTAGCCTATGTGAATTTCCTTTGGAGAAGAAAGAATTGATTCATGAGCTCCACCAACTAGCTAATCTTGGAATACGTCTAATTGATTCCGGTGGTGCAGGAGTTAGTGTTAATAATCCCACAGTTTCGTCCTTGGATATGGAAGTGAAAGAGCGCCAATATGAAGATCCTCAGTTGAGCCACTATAGAGACACATTTCATGAAAAAGAGAAGTCTCCATTTGAAACTTCTATAGAGGGAGTTCTTAGATACCGAGCAATTTATGTGTTCGAATGTTGCAGAATTGCGTCGTCGGATTCTAGAAGAAGCTCATTATTCTCGGTATTCTATTCATCCAAGAGCGACGAAGATGTATCATGATCTCAAATTGATATATTGGTGGGATGGCATGAAGAGAGACATAGCAGAATTTGTAGCTCAATGTCCAAATTGCCAGCAAGTAAAGATCGAACATCAAAAGCCAGGAGGATTATTGCAAGCCATGGAAATTCTTGCTTGGAAATAGGAAGTGATCAATATGGATTTCATTGTGGGATTACCCCGTTCCCGAGGCAAGTATGATTCTATATGGGTAATCGTGGACAGACTCACGAAAGCAACTCATTTTCTTCCAGTCAGAGCCACATACTCAGCAGAAGATTATGCAAGGTTGTATCTCAAGGAGATTGTGAGACTTCATGGTGTTTAGATATCTATTATTACAGACAGAGGAGCACAATTTACAGCTAAGTTCTGGAAATCCTTCCAAAAAGGTTTGGGTACTCAAGTAAGGCTCAGCATGGCATTTCATCCGCAAACTGATGGGCAAGCCAAACGTACTATTTAGACCTTGGAGGATATACTAAGGGCATGTGTTCTAGATTTCGGTGGTAGCTGGGATGATCACTTACCCCTTATCGAGTTTGCATATAATAATAACTACCATTCCAGAATTCAAATGGCTCCGTATGAAGCTTTATATGGAAGAAAATGCAGGTCTCCAATTGGATGGTTTGAAATAGGAGAAGTACAACTAATAGGCCCTGAGTTGATTCAACAAGCTGTGGAAAAAGTCAAGGTGATCCGAGATCGATTGTTGATAGCCCAAAGTCGCCAAAAATCTTATGCGGACAACCGCCCGTGAGACTTAGAATTTCAAGTTGGTGATTGGGTATTTTTGAAGGTGTCGTCAATGAAAGGTGTGATGAGATTTGAAAAGAAAGGGAAATTGAGTCCTTGATATATCGGACCCTATAAGATCATCCGCAAGGTGGGTCAAGTAGCTTATGAATTGGACTTACCTCCAGAACTTGAATTAGTTCATCCAGTTTTCCATGTCTCAATGCTCCGCAAGTGTGTTGGAGATCCTACGAGGATTGTTCCAGTAGATGATGTTCAAGTGACAGAAAAGCTATTTTATGAAGAAGTGCCCATTGCCATATAAGACAGGCAAGTACGGAGACTTCGAAATAAGGAAGTATCCTCAGTTAAAGTCTTGTGGCAAAATAACAATCGAGAAGAGATGACTTGGGAGGTGGAAGAGAAGATGAAGTATACATACCCGCATTTGTTTCAGCCCCCGGAAGAGATCCATGATGAGACGTCGAGATTATGAGGTATGTATGTTTTCTTTTTATACATATGGGTCGTGCGTGGCCAACTTACATTGCTATTGTGTTGTGGCCCTGTGAGGCAATGTTATTATGGGCTGTTGTGACAGGATGGTAGTGCCATATTACAAGGGAGACTCTGGCAAAATTTTTATAGAATCCCCGATGACTTAACATTCGAGGACGAATGTTCCAAAGGGGGGAAGAATGTTACACCTTGGAAAATTTCCCGTTAACGTGCAGTGAATAGACTAACGAAGGGTACGACGTATACAATGTTTTGATAAGTGAGGAATAACAATTGATGACCATAATCGAGATTTCAAAGACATTTAAGGTAAGGGAAGAAAGTTGTTAAGGAAAGCAAGTTATATGTTGTGTGTCGGGCAAGATTTATGAGTATCAAGTTAATGATATTTTAACAATGCTTTGGAGAAGAGTTATAACATCCCTTAGATTGGTATTGAGGTGTTAAACAAGTGCCAAGAAGGTTCCATAAGGATTGAAGATCAAACGAGACAACGAGAATGATTTCGGAAGAGCGGGCATTATACGGCCCATATGCGGCGGTATAAATTATGCGGCCGTATGTACGGCCATATAATCAGCCCAGAATGGGATCTCTCTGGACCAGATCTACAGCCAGACATACGGCCAGTATAAATTATACGGACCGTATGTTGGTCCGTAGATCATGGTGGGCATTTTAAAAATCATATAAGGACCTCTCTCTCATTTTATTTCATTTCATTTTCACTCCACAAGTCAAGAACCCTCTAGAATATTCTCCACTCTTCATCCACAAGAATTCAAAGGAAATTGATGATCAACTTCATCAAACCAACAAAATCAAGAGTGTGAAACCCATTAAAGTTCATCTAAGTCAAGAAATCCCATTGGAAGGGAATTAGGATTTTGGTACAAGAAGAGTATTTCCACTCAAGGCTTGTTCCTACAATATCTAAGGTAAGTTTTATGGTATTTTCATGATGTTTGAGGTATTGAAAAGTTGAAACACTTAGATTGTAGAAGGAAATAGGAAATGGGTCATGAATGCAAGAATAGTGTCATTTTTGAATAGAAGCTTGGATTGAATTGTGGATATTGATATGTTGTGATTGTAAATATGTTATGAATGACATTTAGAACATGGGATAAGCATTATATGTGAAAGAATGTGATAGTGAACTATGATCATGATTATAGAGGAATTGAAGTGAAATTGTGAAATGTGGATAATATAAATGAATGATGATTGTTGTTTATGATATTGTGATTGTTGTTATGAATGTTGGGAGTTGATATGGAATATGGAGGAAGTTGTATAAACAAAGGAAATGCTGCCCAATTTTCTCCAGCTTTAGTGAGCACGTTCTTATAATCGCTTAGCTAATGTTAATGCGAATTCTCTTGAAGGTAAAGACGTGAGCATTAAAGGAGAACGATCAAGTGATAGAATAGCTAAAGGAAAAGGTATGTGAGGCTAGTCCTTTCTTTCTAAGGCATGAATCTTATGGCATGATTTTCCTCCTTTACATTGAATCTCTATATTAGGAAAACTAAGAGTCTATAATCAAAGATAGCCATATGAGATAAGAGATACATTATGAGTACGACGATGATGATGATGAGCTTAAGTCTAAAGATTCTAGAGTCTATGCTATGATGTTCCTATAAAGCTAATGATGCTATCTATAATCAATTGGGTGTTATTTATTATATACACTCACCTTATATGCTAATTCCTTCAAGGTGAGGCAGAATGCTTATGAATGCTCCATAATGGAATCGGGGTTCACGATCTTATGTTACCCCGATAAAGTACAGTTGCCTTTGAGTTTCTATGCATGCATTATGACGAGTATATGATGATGATATTACACCGCACCTATATAGCCGGGCAGACACCGTGGGCGGGCGGCCCGTATACACCGTGTCTAGATGGCATGGCGGACACCACTAGTGGGAGGCATGAGATGGTACCCCGGACGCGGGAGGCACGGACGCGCGAGCTAATGATTATCACACCGTACCTATATGGTCGGGCAGCTTATACATATATGCATACATGATATGATGATGATTGTGAAGTAAGCCAACATGCATTATTTCTTTTATGATTGACAGTCAGTTACAGATTGCTCCTCATTTGATGTTTCCTTATTTCATTGATGTATTATTATTGTTGATGCCTTACATACTCAGTACAATGTTCGTCACCGGACGTCCATTTTCTTTGGACGCGTGTTCACTCCCACGAAGTAGACGGGGAGGTGATCCGGACTCGTAGGAGCTATTAGGCGACTTGAGAGCACCTTTTGTCCGAGGAGGTGCTATTGATTATTCCTTTGGTATATACATATATATATATATATATATATATATATATATATATATATATATATATATATATATATATATATATGTTTTGGGCATGGCAGGGTCTGTCCCGTCCCATGTCTAAGCACTTCGGAGGCTCGTAGATGCGTAGTTGTGGGTAGTATGGTCTCACGGTTTCCCATTGTATATATATGTATATATATATATATATATATATATATATATGTCTAGCACTTCAGTAGAGGCTCGTAGATGCGTAGTTGTGGGTAGTATGGTCTCACAGTTTCCCATTGTATATATATATATATATTATTTTGATAGCCGAAGGGCTTATGCATATAAAGTGAACGTGTTTCAATTGAAAATAGTTTTTTTTTCTATGATTATGAGCATAAGAAATATGCATGAACGCAGGATGAGTAATAGAATGAGTGGTGCTCGGTGGTTAGCCCCGGGTGCCCGTCATGGCCCTAGTCGGGTCATGACAGTATTGAGCCTACATTATTGTTCGCAAAAAAAAGATATCAGGTTCTATATAATACATGATATTCCGGAGTTTTGAGACATGACTAATCTTTAGTCAAAAGATGGAAAAAACGTGAATTTCAAAACTTTAAAATTATACAAAGTGTGGGAAAATAAAACTGGTACCTTTTGCGCACAAAATTAGTGCGCATTAGGACTTAACGGTGACCGTCACAATTGACTCCTTTTGGGCACTAATTTTGTGCGCAAAAGATACTTTTGTCACTTTTTTTTTGTGGGTTATTTTGGATGAAAATCCCACTTTTGGGATTATTTAAGTTGCGGACTCCACCTACTAAAGTAGTAAACTCTTGGGGTTTGAATCTGATTTTGGTATAGTAAAAAGAGTTTGGATTAGTTTCTGAAAAAATAAGTTATCTCAAATGACATATATTACGCAAAACTAATCCAAACAGCGTCCCATATACGTGAACTGCATGTGATCAAATGATAATTTAATAATGCGGAAACTAAAACACGAGAATAATATGTTGAGTTGGATAAAGTGGGCAATGAGATTCTTTTTGAGACCGAAGACATTAAGTCATGAAAAAGTGAGGGAATATGGTCCCCAAAACTCCCATATTGAAACTAAAATCTTGAAAAAGCAAAAAAGAAAAACGAATGGTCCCCTAGGAGTTCTTGCTGACTTCTTGTTCTTTTACACTCATTTTTTAACTTTGGAACAATGCTTTAGTATGTTTCATTAAAAGAAACAATCTGGTATACCTTCTTTGTGCTCCCATGTCTCCAAGTTGAGTACGGGATAGGAGAGATTTATCAGGGTTGAAAAAAAGAAAAAGATTTATCAGAAAATGCCTATGCCCACGTGTCACCAGCCTGTAAGCCAACCCTTTCATCTCTCTCATTTTTATTTGAAACTTTATTTTATCGGAAGAGGAGAGGACCATGAATAATTGAATAGTGCGTTAGACGAAAAAAAATAGGGGGATAGTGGGGGTTGATAGATCATAATTCATAGATTTTGAAAGTAACACACAAATGATACAAGACATTGCTTGATGATTTTAAAGGGCCACTAGTGCAACATATCTTCATAGAAGCTAACACTGTTGCTGATATTTTATCTAAACATGATTGTGCTAATAATGCTACTATTATCCTGTTACGTTTTACTTCACTGCCTTTATTTGTATATGACTCTTATGTTCATGACCCTTCAAATCAAGTAGTTGAGGAGATCAAAGGGCCACATCCTTATCATAACTAGTTAGTAATAATATATAACATAATAATCTTCTTGAGCAAACACGCACACAAAAATGATGCAAAATTTTTCCCGAACTCCAAATTTAACTGTTTTGGGAAATTTTCCTATTATATAAAAGGTACATTTGTCTGATAATATACATTATTATTTTTAATACTAAACGATTTAGCATTTAAGTTTGGTTTTTGATTAATTTTTCAAGCTTTTAAGAAATCTTTTAATTTGGTACCACTAATAACACATCATTTTGTTGTTAGAGGTATATATCACCTATCTCAAGTGCAATAGGACCCTCGACACACACATTACATATGCATTCGTCAAAAAGCTATGTGAATGTAATGTGGTTGTTAAAGACTTTATGCAAAATGTGGCATGGAATCGGCATTTATTTTGGGGAATATTAAAGTTGTTCGAACGCACAGAATCTTGCAGAACATTTTGGACGGCTACTAGCTCAAGCGATTTCACAGCATTTTCAATATTGGAAAAGCCTAGAGCACTACGTGGATTATCTCTTTCTAAAAGAAAATTAAAGCTTGTGATTTAAAACCTGCAGTAGAAATTCATGTCACTATGAAATTACGTCCTGAGAAAAAAATAAAAAAGCTTAAAGTTAAATTATTTATAAACATAAAAGTATGTCATTTTTTTTTTTGGAAAGATAACAAAGAAAAGTGTTGTCAATGTAAAATGAGATAGAAGAAGTAGCAGGCACAATATTTTAAAGGCATAATACATAACACTGGCCCTCAAACTTGGCCTCCGATGACGAGTATGCCCTCGAACTTGAGTGTCAAGAGCAAGACGCAACTGTCTGTCTCCACTTTTAATGGGTTGAACACTCCAACTTACAAACTGATCATCTAGACACCTTCAAAATTTATGTATCACATCAACATTTGTGTTTACATGTTCAACTTGTATCACTTTTCTTTGTTTAATTCCAAAAAGAATGAAATATTTTTATGTTTAAAAATAATTTTACTTTAAGCTTTTATTTTTTCCTCATGACGTAATTTCATAGTCACATGATTGTCTACGACATGTTTTAAATCACAAGCTTTAATTTTCTTCAGAATAATTCATACTCCCAAACATTAACATATTGGGATAAAAGTGTAATTTTATTGGTTTTTATTGCGCATTAAGAAGGAATACAAAAGGAAGTATGAAGGCGATGAAAGCCTTTTTCTTTAAAATGCATGAAGGAATACACAACTGGCCAGAATAGATAGCCCCTTAAATTTGAGATATTTTTTTTAAGATAGCCTTAAAAACTTACAGAGTCACCAGTTAGAAACTTATACTTGACAAAGATGGATCACATAAGCACCTGCTGACATGGAAAATTATGTGTTTCATACTCGTAAATGGCACGTGAGGAAACCGACGGTAAACCGTTATTTTTTTTTTAACGAAAATCGACGGACGTCTGTTGGTTTTAAAATGCAAAACTGCAGTTAAAGAGTATAAATTAAAACATCGGAACTATTTTATCAAGAGTGGTCTAATCGTAGAATTGTTCAATGTCACAATAAATACTTGGGTTGCATTCAAGTTGTTACATTTTTGTATATATTTTTTGAAAATTCGAGGGACTTTGTTAGTTTTAGAAAAATCGACGGAATCCTTCGATTTTTCTTATTTATTTTTATGTCGATTTTTCAATGAAACCTGATAGTTATAATTTAACGCAATCGATTATAAATTTAATGAAATCGACAGATGTCCCTTGGTTAAAATCGACGCAGTCCGTCGGCTCACTAAATCAGACCCACATTAAACCGATGCTGTCGAGTCAGTCAGTTTTGTAATGATTTTAGGGCGCTGATTTGAGAGAATTCATATTCATATATTTTGGAGAAATTCTGATTTTATTCAATGAATAAGAAATGAGCAATGTACAAGTATATATAGCTATATAGCCACTAACCGACCCTATGTGTACAGTTGTTGACAACTGGCCTCTAAATAACTATTCTCATCCAATAATTACCACTAACCAACTTTCAGATAACAACTTCACAATTAAGCAACTAACTACTAACTAGTAAATGAATAGAAACTAACTATGTGACTGCACTATTCTCTTTACTCCCCCTCAAACTAGGTGTGCTGAACACATTCAGAACTCCTAGTTTGGACAAAAGTTTCTCATGTTGCTTCCTGCCGCAGTTTTAGTTAGAATATTAGCCTCCTGATCATTTGTATGCACATAAGTGGTTCTGATCAATCCCTGCTGCACCTTCTCCCAGATGAACTGACAATCCAACTCTATATGTTTGGTTCTTTCATGGAAAACTGGGTTTGCAGCTATCTGAATGGCTGGCTTGCTATCACAAAATATGGATACTGGTTCCTCCAACTAAAATCCCGGCTCTTTGAATAAGTTTGTCACCCAAACAACTTCTGCAGTCAAGGAAGCTAAGCTTTTATACTCAGCTTCAGCTGAGCTCTTAGAGACTGTTGCTTTCTTCTTAAATTTCCAGCAAATCAAGGAATCACCTAGCTTCAACAAGTACCCTATAATTTACCTTCTTGTGGTTAGGCATGCTGCCCAATCAGCATCACAAAAACCAGTCAACTTCCTACTCTTCTGAGATGTCATTAACAAACCCAAACCAGGCTGATTTTTGATGTACCTGATGACTCTTAATGCAGCATTCCAATGCACTATCTTTGGCTTCTGAAGGAACTGGCTTAAGGACTAAACAGTTTAGGCTATGTCAGGCCTAGTAATGGTAAGATACAATAACTTATCAATGATCCTTTGGTACTAGTGTACATCAGCAAATAAAGTGGTCTCTGCATAATTGTCAAACTCAGCAGTAGTGAGCTTCATGTTGCATTCTAATGGAGCCAAAGCTGTTTGTCCTATTGCAAGTCCAACCTCTGCAATTAATTCCAAGGCATATTTCCTTTGGTTCATCAGTATACCCTCCTTTGATTCAACGAACTCAATCCCCAAGAAGAACCTTAGTTCCTCTAGATCTTTAATTTTGAAACTATTATGCAATACTGCCTTTGTTTCCTGAATCAAATGGGCATCATTACCAGTGATGAGCAAGTCATCAACATAAACTAGGATCATTACCATGCTGGAACCTCTCCTCTTAGTGAATAAGGAATAGTCTAAGTGACTTTAAGAGTAACGTATTCAAGCAATGCTTCTATCAATTTACAATTCCATTATCTTGAGGCCTATTTGAGGCCATATAAAGACTTTATGAGCCTGCAAACAACTTGTTTCTCCCCTTGAATATGCAATCCCTTGGGCAGCTCCATAAACACCTCTTCAAGGAGATCACCTTAC
This sequence comes from Lycium ferocissimum, assembly GCF_029784015.1. NCBI lineage: Eukaryota > Viridiplantae > Streptophyta > Magnoliopsida > Solanales > Solanaceae > Lycium > Lycium ferocissimum. The sequence continues at coordinate 164,869 of NW_026719958.1, forward strand.
AAGAAGGCATTATAAACATCTATTTGAAAAATCTTCCAATTTTCAGCAGCAGCTAGAGCAATAATGGTCCTAACTATCACCATCTTCACCACTGGCTAGAATGTTTCCTGGTAATCAATCCTAGAAGTTTGATTGTACCTTTTGGCAACTAACCTTGCCTTGTACCTTTCAATGGTTCCATCAGCTTTATACTTAATTTCGAATATCCAATTTGAACCTATAGCATGCTTTCCCTCTGGTAATTGCACCAACTACAAAGTGCCATTGTTTTCTAGTGCTTGTAACTCTTGTTGCATTGCTTCTTCCCATTATGTGTTCCCCACAGCTTCTTCATAGGTTCTAGGCTCAGTATCTTCAGAAGTTTTCCCTAGATATGCCCTGTACTGTGGTGAAACATGTTGATAGGATATATAGTTTGCCAAGGAATGTGGAGGAATGTGGGTGCTTGTTCTTACCTACAGTAGTGATGTAATCCTAGTGCCAAATGGGAGAAACAACAGTTCTAGTTGATCTCCTCTGATTACCTGAAGTGATTGTTGGCAAAAGGATCTCAGCATGACTACCAATTGGATCAGGATATGCATCTACATTGTCTATATTGTCTTTGAACTCATCTTTCACATTAGGGATGACTGTTGCATTATGTGGTGGAGTCACAACTTGCTGCATTATGCAACTAGGAGGTGAATCATCTCGAGGTGTTGTATGATCATCTCGTGGTTCCCCCAAATGGTAAGTATTAGGCTCATCAAGAGGTGGTATGTGATCCACTACAGCTGGTGATTCTTCAAAAGAAGAAGCATTAGTATCAGTGAACAAGGGTGCTTGCTTGTCATGTAAAGCTTTAAAGGGAAAAATCCCTTCTTTGAATACCACATCTCTGCTGACCAGCAACTTTTTGTTAGTGACATCATACATGAGGCATCCTTTTTGACTAGCTGAGTATCCCATCATCACACATGCAGTTGCCCTTGGTGAGAATTTGTCATGTTTGACTAAATTGGTTGCATAGCATAAGCATCCAATGACTCTTAAATGATCAAGTTTAGGTTTACATTTGTGGAACACTTCATAAGGTGATTTTCCCTCTAACACCAAAGTAGGTAACCTGTTAATCAAACACACAACTGACAATACACATTCACCCCAAAATCTTATAGGAATACTACCCTGAAACCTGATAGCTCTTGCTACTTCTACAATATGCCTATGCTTCCTCTCCATCACTCTATTTTGCTGTGGATTATGTGGACAACTGCTTTGGTGAAATATACCCATAGAATCAAACAAGCGCTTGCATTCTCTATTAAAGAATTCACTACCATTATCAGATTTGAACACTTTCACAAAACAAGAGAATTGATTTTTAACCATCAGCAAAAAATTCTTAGTACAATAACAACATCAGACTTAAGTCTGAGCAAATACAACCAAGTCTTCCTAGAACAATCATCTACTAATGTCAAAAAGAATTTATGACCACTATGAGTGACTGTTCTGTATGGTCCCCAAACATCCAAGTGTGCCAAATCAAAAGTTCTTTTACTTCTAGTTGTACTTAAGGGGAAGGAAAATCTAGTTTGTTTTTCCAATGGACAAATATTACAAGTATTATTGCTTCTATAAGTTAATCTTCCCTTGAATATTGACAATCTACTTAACACCTTGGGTGATGGATGCCCCAATCTTCTATGCCAAAAATCATCATCTTTATCAACTTGTACTGCAAACAGTTTTATTATTTAATTATTTGCCTTGCCAGGAAGTTTCTCCAACAAAAAGTAAAGTCCACCAGTCTCCTTACCAATCCCTTTCACTGCCCCAGTAACAGGTCCTGAAATATGCAGAACTCAGGAAAATTCACTGAATAATGCAACTGTCTAGTGATTTGTGAGACTGATAATAAATCATATTTAAAATCAGGAACCACCAAAACATCTGTCAAATTTTTACCATTATTCCACCTATAACATCATGTGTGTGTGATTGATGTAGATTGTCCATTAGGCAAGTGAACTGATTTTCAATGTTTCTCTTGTACTTCAGCAATGTCAAACAACAGTTTTAGATTTGAGGTTATGTGTTTAGAAGCAACAGGATCAACTATCCAACTACTTCTTTTACTAGCATGACTTGCTACTGTAAAAGTATCAGCAATACCTACCATGCTTGTTGCTTCAGTACCTGCTTTATGGACTGCATCACTATTTCTCCATCATTGTTCAACAACTTAAGGATCCGGGTATTATTCCTCAAAGTGTGGAATGCGGTGTGGTGTGAGTGCAAAGTCGTTAATGCCGATTGTTCCGTATTTAGACAAAGATTGGCGTCATGCCAGCTCGTTGATTGTTTTGTGCAACAACACTGAAAGGATCATATGGATCATTATCATCAACATCCACAACATTTTCCATTCTTTGTCCAGTGACAAACTTCTTCCTATGTTTATAGTTAGCTGGATATCCAATTACTTTCCAACATTCTGACCTAGTGTGCCCTCTAAGTTTGCATACTTCACAATACAAGTTGTAATTCTTCTTTGACCTTTGGTATGGACCTGGTCCTTGGTGCTGAAAGTTACCAAGTCCTCCAGGACTACCAGGACCACTAGGTCCTTTCCCACCAGCATACAAAACAGTCGATTCACCTAATTCATTTCCTACACGAGCTCCTGCTGTTAGTTTTTTATTTTTATCAGATATGAGCATTGCATATGGATTATTAACATTTGGCAATGGACTCATCATCAAAATTTGGCTTCTAGCCTGATTATATGACTAATTCAATCCCATGAGAAATGCATACAACTTCATATATTTCATATAGTCTACATATACCTTAGACTTGTCACAGCAAGTCGGTGGAGGCACAAAGGCATCAAATTCATCCTAGAGCAATCGCAATTTAGTGAAACAGGCTGAAATAGAAGAATTACCTTGAGTGATTGTACAAATTTCTCTATGCAATTGAAAAACTCGAGAACCATCAATTTTACCAAATTGCTCTTGTAGATCTGCCCATATAGTTGCTTCATTTGACTCATAAACAATTCCACTCATTAATTCCTTTGATACCGAGTGCATTATCCAATTCAACACGTACACATTGCATTTTTCCCATTGTTCTCCCAATTCTGGCTTTTAGTCATCTTTCTTACAAGTTACATTAACAAAACCCGCCTTTTACTCTTAGCTCGAAGAGTCAATAACATCGATCTGCTCCAAATTGCATAATTCTCTGCACCTGTGAGCTGAATCGAAATTAGGTTTGATCCTACAGTATCTGATTGGTGATGATGAAGTGGATGATTGCAATTTTTCTCAAAATTGTCCATCGTATCATTGCTCACCATAATTGAAATGACTAAGCCTTGAAAAAGAGAAATGTGAAGAAGAAAATGCGAAGAAGAAGTGTTTGTTTTGGATCGTAATCAGTTGAATCAATTCTGTGATTCAATGCTCTGATACCATAATGATTTTAGGGCACTGATTTGAGAGAATTCATATTCAGGTATTTTGGAGAAATTCTGATTTCATTCAATGAATAAGAAATGAGCATTGTACAAGTATATATAGCTATATAGCCACTAACCGACCCTATGTGTGCAGCTGTTGACAGATGGCCTCTAACCAACTATTCTCATCCAATAATTACCACTAACAAACTTTCAAATAACAACTTTACAATTAAGCAACTAACTACTAACTAATAAATGAATAAAAACTAACTATGTGACTGCACTATTCTCTTTATTTTGGCCCTCTGTTTTCTACCTATTTTTAGTAGTGAGGTAATTTAGATACAGTATTTGTCATCCATTATTTTAGTTCATTTGACCTTTTTTCCCATCGTTTAGGTTCCATACTAGGGATAAATCTCTTTTGAATTTTGTATCTCATTGAGTGAGAACTGTTGTAGGTTAAAAAGGGTGAACAATTGTTCTCAAACTTATAATAGACAGAATATTTATGAGAAAAGAGTACTTCCTATGAGCAAACTTGGACTCAACAACTTTTCTTCACAGCTCTGGCAGCGACGTCCGTATCAATATCAACCACTCCATCAATATTCATCTTGAAGCTAGCTTCAACACTTGGAATCAATTTTTCATTATTTGTACATGCTATAACATTTAGTTTTTGTATATATTAGTTTTCTATCAGTATTTTTCAGAGCATACAAGACATTAATATATGAAATGTTAATAAAATATTGAAATACGAGGTTGATGAGAACTTCAACTAAAAATTCTCAATTCAAATTTTACAAAATGTCTTTTTGTCCATAGAAGCTTCTGTCCCTCCCGGATACACTTTTTAATTTTCTTTCTTTCTTTCTTTTTATTTTTTCGGTAAACAAAATGTATTATTGATACCAAAGTGAATAATTACAGGACTAAGTAGGAGCTGACCATCTACTTCTCAAATAACAAAAATAACCAGACTACCCTAAGTAGTACCTAGACAGAACAGTCACAAGACCACTTCATAACATTCTTGCAGAGAAAAATGCAGCAAAATTAAAACAAAATCCAACAGACTCTGAAAAAACCAGAAACAAAACAAGTACAATAGCTATGTAGCAGCATCAAGGCAGTGTGTTCAGTTTGTCTAGTGCTCTCTTCCAGTTCTTCAAGTCCCTTCCTCTGATTTGAACATGAAGTGCAATTTCTCTACAGATTTTCTCCCTCTGAAACTGACCAGCATTAAACCTCATATTGTTCCTTTCCCTCCAGATAGTAGAAATTAGCATAGCAAACACACAGCTTATGATTGCACCAGTGCCTGTCTTCTTGTTTGCCCATCTGCAAGCCCAATGGAGCTCCTCATGCCAAGTACCTATAGTTTTGTGTAGTCCCAGCCAGGCCAACATTCTACCCCATAAGCTTCTAGTAACAGTGCATTCAAAGTATAAGTGCTCCAATATTTCTACAGCAATACCACAAAAAATACATTCCATCGGAACCTGAATACCTATCTTTTGCAAGCTATCAATAGTGGCTAACCTTCTCCAAGCAGCCAACCACAAGGTTAACCTATGCCTTGGGTGGATATGTTGCTAAAGAGTGATACTCTTCGAAGACACTTTTTGGTATTGGGGTACAAGGTGAGTATACAACTTTTTAACAGAGAACTTGCCCTGATGAACCATTGAGTTCAGTCTTGTTGTGAGTGTATCCTGGTTAGAGTTTGCTAGCATGAGATATTTCCTGGATTCCAATATTTCCCTCACCACCCAGGTAGCATTGACTGGGATGGTATATGATTCTACAGTTTCTCCTTTTATATAGTATTCCTGCACCCACTTAATCCACAAGCAGTCTTTTTTGCTATTGACTGCCCAGAGTTGTTTCAGAATTACAGCATGGTTCAACACCTGTAGGTTCAGGATGTTTATCCCACCAGCAACACAAGGTGTACATACTTTAGTCCATGCAACGCAGCCTTCTTTGATGTTGATATTGAGCATGTCCAAAGAAAGGTTCTGCAGATGCTATCTATCATCTTGAGGACTTTTTTGGGTAACACAAAGATTTGTGCCCAATATGATTGAACCCCAACGATCATTGATTTTATCAATTTTACTCTGCCAGCATAAGAAAGAAGCTTTGCAAACCAACACCTCACTTTCTCAGTAATTCTGTCAACTAGAGGTAAGCACTGGGCAATTGCAAGCTTTATGGAAGAAAGGGGAACCCCTAAATATTTGAAAGGGATTTCCCGTTCCTGGTAGCCCAAAATATTAATTATTTCCTGCTTCAACTCAGGCTTGACACCAGACATATAAATTGAACTTTTGTCAGTGTTTGCCTCTAGCCTAGAAGCGACTGAAAATCTCTTAAAAGCATCTTATAACATCAGTATGGACTTTACATCAGCCTTGCAGAACATCAACAAGTCATCTGCAAAGCAAATATGTACCACATCCATTTTTTTGCATCTTGGATGGAATTTGAAGTCCTTGTGTTTCTTGAGTAAGGCTTTTTCTCTTTGAAGATATTCATGGAAGTCACAAAGAGATAGTAGGACATTGGATCCCCCTGTCTTATCCCTCTTTTCCCAGTGAAGGGAGTGGAAAGGCCACCATTTAGTAACAGGGAGTAAGACACAGAGGAAATGCACTCCATAATCCAGCCAATAAACTTAAAGGGAAATCCAGTACCTCAAGCAAGCTTTTCAAAGAACTCCATTCTATGGAACATATGCTTTCCTGAGAGCTACCTTCAATACACATCTAGGGGACAAGCCCTTTCTAGAATACCACTTCAATATCTCATGGCTGAACAGTATATTGTCAATTATGCTTCTCCCCTCAATGAAAGTTGTTTGGGAGGGGTGAACTTTATGGCCAATAACCTCTTTGATCCAATTTATCAGGACCTTAGTAATCAGCTTATATATAGTAGTACAGCAAGCAATTGGCCTATAGTGTTTAACAAGTATAGGGGTTGCAGTTTTAGGTGTCAGTGTGATTGCAGTACAACTTATAACACTCAAAAATTTACCTGTCTTGAAGAATTCTTTAACAACAACAAGTACATCATCTTCGAGTAAGTCCCAGTTTTGAGTGAAGAACTCTGTTAGGAAGCCATTCACTCCTGGGGCCTTCTCATGAGGCATAGCCTTTAGTGCATTGATGATCTCCTGATCTGCTATCGGCCTGATCAAGGAACATTTCTATGAATAAGAGAGGCAAGGTCCCTGTCTAATAATTTCCAAATTAGGACAACGTAAGTGCTTAGCAGTTGTGCCCATTAGACTAGAGAAAAATACTATAAACTCTGCCTCTACAAGTTTGGGGTCCTGCAGCTTGCTCCCTGCGGAATCATAGATTGAAGTAATGGTGTTCTTGCTGGTCCTCATCTTTAGTTGAGCATGGAAATACTTGGTGTTTGCATCTCCACATGCAATCCAATTTGCTCTTGATCTTTGCCCGAGGACTTGTTCCTCTATATCACTCCACTTCTCTAGATCAGCCAACAAAATTCTTTCCTGCTCTATCAAGTGTTGGCACATAGGATGAGAGTCCATCTGTTCTTGAGAAACCTCTAAGCCCTGTCTAGCCTGCATCAATTTTTGATTATAAGAGGCCATGTAAGCATTTAAGCCTTTCAACTTTTCCTTGACTGTTTGTAATTTCCTCCATAGTTGGTACATCTTTGTGCCCCCATGTCTAGTACTCCAGGCCTCCTTCACAATATCCTTAAACTCGGTATGGTGCATGATAGTTTTATACAATCTAAAAGGTTTAGGGCAGGAAGGTGGTGGTGAATAGACATGGATCACTATAGAAGTGTGGTCTGAGACTCCAGGGTTTAGGAATTCTGCCTTTATATGCCCATGATTAGAGATCCAAGGTAGGTTGCCAAAAGCCAGTCAATTTTTGAATAAACCCTGCTATCTGGAAAGTGTTTGTCGTAAAAAAATGTAGTGCCACCCTTTGGATCTCAACGCTGTAAGTTGCAAATGATTAATGCAAGCTTGAAACCCCTGAGTTTCTGCTGGTAGTACTGGAGAACCAATCTTATTCTCACTAGATAGCACATTATTGAAGTCCCCACAGAGAAACCATGGCCCTGAGATTGCCCTGCCCAAGCTTACAAGTTCCTGCCACAATATGTCTCTATTATGAGTTTCATTCTTAGCATATATCACTGTAAAGTGTGCAGAGAACATGCTAGTTGAGTCTTGTATATTACAATGGATGAATTGTTCATATATCACCTCAGTCACCACTTGAAGATGAGACTTCCAAACCAGCCAAATTCTACAATTATAAGTTAAAGGGTAGTTGCAACAATAGGACCAGCCTAGTGCAACCTTCCCAAGTATGGCACTTCCCTTATTCTATTTTACTCCAGTTTATATCAATCCCATGATATCTACCTTATTCTTCTGCAGAAAGTTTCTTACCTATTTCTGCTTGCAAGGCTGGTTAAGTCCCCTTACATTCCATGTTGAGACAATCATGGGGGGTTATGAGCAACCCTAGGATCTCCTGGTTGAGCCTCAGCCTCAACTTGGAGAACATCATAAGTGTTGGCAAGCTGAATACCATCAGCAGTTGTTGTAGCCTGCACCCTTGGCTGCATACTTCCTTGATCATCTTTTTGTGAGGGACTTAGATGCTGAGTGGGCACAACAGTTTTTCTGGCTCATCAATGGCAGTGTTCCCTCCACTCTCTTTGTCCTTCTCATGAACAGGGGCATTTTCTGATTGATTCCCCTCTTTTGCTTTCCAATCCCGCCTCTCTTGATTCCCTCTATGTCTATTCCTTCTCTTTCTCCTCTTCTTAACCACTTGAACTCGTACCTCTTCCTGAATTCTCCCCGACTTTCCAACAATCAGTAGGATTATGTCCAAACTTCATGCACTCTGTGAAGAATTTAGGAGTTCAATCATATTCAATCTGTTATTGAAAGGAACCAGCAGGAGAGAGCAGTTCTAATATAGTTAGAAGAGGGTGTGACACATCTTCCTCTACCAATACTCTAGCATAAGAAATTTTGTCCATAGTAGCGGTGAATCTGTCAGTGTAAATTAGTCTTCCAATGGCACTAGCAAGCTTGCTAAGAGCCTCATTAGACCAGTATCCAACAGGTAATCCAGGAAAAGTAATCCATAAGGGTATTGATGTTAGGCAATCTGGGTCAAATTCAAAGTTTATCTCCCAATTTTGTAAAACAAACTATTATTGTGAAAAGTGTAAGGTCCAGCATCCCAAACTTTCTCACAATCTTCAACATTTTCAAATCAAAAGATGAAGTATCCGTCAGTATGTGGAAGCACCTGGGTTTTTTTAACAAAGTTCCAATGTGTTGCTATGTATCCTTCCATAGTTTTAGCATACGGAGTATCACCAATTACATATCCAATTAAGGCTGACTTCCAATATTCCATTTGTTCCTTTAGATCATCCTCAACAATGCTCCCATAGATTTTACCATCTTTAGTGCACTGAGGAATATAGGACAGTGGCTTACCTTTTTGAGCTAATTTGTTCTCTTGTACCTCAGTCTTCACGACCGGCATTGGGTGCGCTGATGTGCCAGCATCAGAAAATTGGAGACGCCAAGCTGCCGGCTGCGTCGTGGTGGTAGTCCCCCAATAGGGTTCCAAGTGTATTGAGTTTTGCGAGTCCGAATCACTGAGATGGTCTTCATTTACTTCTTCAATAGCCTGAAACGTGGGTGGAAGAAGGCTCCCAAATGAGAGCGAGGGCAGTCTACAACTCACCCCACATTCAGGAGTAACAATCCTCTTTGCAGCAGATGTCATCTCGCCGGCTATGAGCTTAATTTTCCGATAGTTTGCCCCATTGGTGCACGTTAGCAAGCCTTAGCTAAAGTGCGCCTAGAGAGCATTTTCTGACCAATAGTCAATTCCTTTTAACTTTCAATTTAAAATATTATTTTGTTTTGCAAAGCCTTGTTAATTTTTAACGATTCCTTAAATCTTGAGTTAACACTTGTTTGATGAAATTGCATGGTAAAATTGATTATAAAGTGTTAGAAGTGTGCAATGGAAAAAAGGGACCAAAAGTGGAAAAGAAGTGTTGGTGGCACGCTGTCACTTGTAGTTATAAATATTCAGATTCGGGGAAGGCTTTTATTTGAGGTTTTGAGCTTCTTCCGTAAAGAAAGTATGACCTTGGGAAATATCATGCACAATTAGGTAAGTACTATGGATGTTTTAAAGTGAATTTCACTCCATGAATCCTAGTTTTAAAATAACTTTACATTGAAATCTTTAGATTATTTCACCATTGAAGCTTCAAGGTTTGGGACAAAAGCCCAATTGAGAAATCTCAAGATTCACAGTTATTGAGATAATTTCATCTATCATATGTCGACAATGGCTACGAGTATGAATGGTACTCCCTCCATCCTAATTTATTTGAAGGTTGACCAGTTTGGAGAGTCAAACAACCTTTTCTTTGATTTAATTTTAAATATAGATTCTTCGAGTACTTTATAATAAAATTTACATATTTGAAAATTACATAGAAAATATTATAAGTGTGCATAATTAATAATTCACAATATATGAAAAGGGTTGGAGAAAATCATAGTCATAGAAAGAGCTGTTTGACTCCCTAAACGGGTCAACCTTCAAACAAAATCGGGACGGAGGGGACATATATTTTTGGATTAGTGGATGGAGAATAATAGATAAAAGTCATAAAACCCTATTCCTTTGTTAATGGGACTTGTTAAGGAATTGGGCAAGTTGATAGAATCCTTCAATAAGTGTCAAATTTTATATCTCAGATATTCTTTATTAATGATTGTTCTTACTCGTTTGAAAGAATTGGAACGCGTAAACTTAGTTCTCACGTATTAGTTGATATTAGCAAGTTGAATGGCTTAGGCCAAAATGTTGCCAAGTTGAAGAGAATAAAGTTGAAACCTTTGAGCATTTATTGATGCACAGTGAACCCGATTATTAGGTGAATTTTGAATTGTAATCTAGATACTTGAAGGACACGGGAAGTTGAAATTAAGCTTGTAGCTCGAAGTAAGTTAACATTTACTTGCTAGTAAAAATCTGCATGCTATATGTGTTTGATGAAATGCCTAAGAAAGGTTTTCTGGTGATTTAGTACTCAACCTACCTCATTCTTAACCGGTACAACCTTACATGAGAATGTGAAAGTATTACATGTATTGATTGTCGTCCAGTATGACTTGTATGTTACTTTGCCCAGACTTTAGCAATTATAAGCTTACATGAATCACTACCTGCTGCCACGATTCAAATCTGGTACTTAGGACATGACAGAGCACCTAACTATCTACTACCTATCAGGTGAACTCTCTAAGATAAACATGTGATAATTACATAGAGAAAGAAGTAAATAGTCTCAAACAGTGTCATAAATAGATATAAGTGCGAAAGTTGAAGAAAGTAAGTATTTGCCAACAAAACTCCAAAGTACATAAGTTATGGAGCTATTAATATCATACTATAAAATACGATACACAACTCAATAAAACAGAATCACTAAGTTCGCTATTAGTGAAGGAGCTGACATGGTCAAATGGTGGCTCATCTTAACTGAAACGTCTGAAAGAAGCTGGAATCAAGGGTCGGCTATCTGATTAGCACTTGTAACCCCACACACCAAAACAACAATCGTGAGTCTAAAGACCCAGCAAGATCACCAACTCGCCCTCTCAGCCTACCCCCGGACAAGTCTTGGAAATCGCTGGTGATGCATAAAGGCATAAAATAAGACAATACAACTATAGTAATCATATACAAGTAAAGCAGTTGAACTGAAACTATAGATTCAAATAACAAGTGTAAACACAACATGATAACTGCAAATAACCGCAACGGGGCATATGTGCCAGTTTGTCCCGCCTCGTGCAATGCATCAACCTCGTGTCTTACCCATCTTCCGAGTGTACCACTGTCCTACCTGTCACAGCAGTGCAACGGTCATCCCGACTTGCCTGGTCTCACTAGCACTGCATGACTAGCCTCATGTAGGGACTCATCGCAGTGTGCTCAACTATGCGATAATGAATGTTAAACAGTTAATTACATCATGCTCATATCAATAAGAAGAGAATATCAAGTGTGGCATAGGTGCTTGTCTGAACCACCTCGTGTGATGTATCAACCTCATGTCTTACCCATTTTCTGAGCGTAGATGGCTGTCTCACCTCAACAGTTCAACGACCATTTTGACTTACCCGATCTCAGTAGACTTGCATGACTAGCCTCATGCCAGGAATCATTGTAGCGTGCTCAACTATATTATAATGAATGCTACATAAGTATCATATCATGCTCATATCAATAATAAGTATCAAACAGTGTAAAAACATATTAGGCGATGCTTTTGGCCTAACTAGATACTTCAAAATATCCGACCTATACCTCTTGCTTGTCAATTCACACAAACTTGCTGGTTTGAATGCAAGTGTCACATATAACATGTTTTTTAGAGAAAATCAAGCAAAATAAGAGTTGAAGCTTCACTTGCCTTGAAAAAAGACAATCTTTATTTTACTTGAAATACTCAAAACTGTTTCAAATTATCTCTAATGGCCTCCATATATTCAAAATCATGCTTAGAACGATCAAAAACCTTAGAATAGCTACTTTAGATTTTTAAGATCACTAATTCGAACTTTGACTCCTCATGTCAACTTTCGATTGACTCGCCCCCAATCTGCCCATACACACTCCAATGAAGTCGTCACCTAGAAGAGTCAGAATATATACTCAAAATCGAATCTTGAATAGAAACGACACATATTGTAACGACCCGCCCGGTCGTTATTTAATACTTCGCGAACCCATGCCCAATCTAGGTCTACGATCTTAAATAGTAAGCCCATGGGGTGTTTAAATGATTAATAGTGGAAAAAATCAGTTTCGGAAAGAGTTAAAAATCGTGGGCCCGAGGCAGAAGACGGTCTGCTATAGCGGCCAAGGTACCGCCACAGCGGTCCCACTATAGTGAAGCGACGTCTGCCATAGTGAACGTCACGGATTAGTAGATGCGTTTTACTCTACTCAGTTTATATTTCACCCTCCAGTTTAATAAAAGACCCTCCAAGACTGCTATTAGGTTTTCACAAGAAGAAAAACCCTTGACACTAAGAAAAGAGGCTTCTCTAACATTCTCCACATCCTTCCCTACAACTATTATCTCTCACGGATTCAGACAAGGGCTAGGAGGGCAAGTATTTCATGGAAATTCAAATAGCTGTTCGTCATCGAAGTAGGTTACTATTGACTGGAGTTAGACTTTGATTAGTGAATCGTATACACATTTAGAGTTGACGGGAGATTGCATGATTAGGTCTTCGGACATGGAGTTCGGATGGATATATTCATAATTTAACGAAAGTTATGTGCAAATAGTACATAGGGTAACAACGAGTAATTATTTTAGTACTGGGTGCTACTATTGTTGATGTTTATGCGTTACGGGACATGAAGTGATTATTTGTGGTGGGTAAAAAGGGGTATTTCGTTGCTTAGAGAAATTATCCCTAGGTATTATTTAATTTTCGCATTTATTTTCATATAAATTGAAATATTCATATGATTGTCGTTCTTGTTAATAAAACAGACTGCATTGGGTGGATTGAAGGAAGGCATAATAGTGTTACGCCCCTCAAGGGCATAATTCATGACATTGTTTTCATTCATTGGCATCATTGCATCTAATGCTTGTGGTTATGAGGTAATACATAGAGCAAAAAGTGATGAGTAAGTGCCAGTTATGTATTCGGGTGTATGGCCGAGTTGGGTTGGATACGAGGTACTATTCGACAGCCAATCACTGGCAGCATTGTAAGGTAAATGTATTTACATGTATGAAAAGGCACATTTGACCGGGGGTGAGGATGTGGCCTTGATTGTGACTCTGGTCCGAGGAGTGAATCCGAAACGAGTGGTACATGGACGTTATGGGTCCCCTGCAGGTCATGACTACTGAGCAATGACATCAGTTAGCATGTATGTATAGCGTGATTTATGGCCTTTGCATCGCATTTTCATTGCATTACACTTCATACTTCAATGTCCTTACGATTTTGTCTTTGACAGTCTATTATATTGCATGGTGCATCTTCTATAATTGTGTTGTGTTGTGTGAGGTGTGGATCAATATGAAGGTAAGTGTAAGAACGAATTACTAAGTGGTAGACTTCTGCATTGAGTCTAGTGTACTTAGGGAATCCCATGATTTGTAGATGTGTGGTAAGTATGTTCCGTGGATGCATCATATCTTGGTAAGTGAACTGGGTAGAAAGCTCTAAGGCTAAAAGTCAGAAATTAAATGTTAGTGTAAATGAGGAGATAAGACTTAATTAATTGGCTTAAGGGAATATGGAATAGGACTTCATTGACTAGTCGGATAACCGGTATTACTATGGGAATAAGAGAAGCGGATAACTGGGAGTAGAGGGGTAAATTTGTACTGGTGTAATAATCTATATTAGGAGCCTTGAGGACACCCGCTGACTTATCTGCTTATCTTATTGACTTTATATTGTGTTGCGTGAACTAATCTTAGTCGACCTATGATGCTTACCAGTACGTGTGGTGTACTGATACTACTCTTGCTACATCCTTTTTGGGTGTAGGTATGTTGCAGGTTTAAGTTGAAGTTTCTTCGTGTGGATTACTAGACATCTTCCTACAGTCTCGCTCATCTCATTCCAGGCAGAGGCTGTGTCATTTATTTTGTTTATCCTTGTGTAATAGGAGCTCTTGTACCTGTCTAGACTAGATCCCGGGGAGTTTTCAGTTTTCTTGTATCAATAACAGAGTCTGTATGAGCATTTACTTTTAAATTGGTGATCATTAAGAATTTGTTATTAATAAAACTGGCTGAATATTGGGTTGATTGGTAAGGGTTCGCCTACTAGTTAGTAATATGGTAGGTGCCCGCACGACCCGTAAGTTGGGGTCGTGACACATATATGAAGATTTGATTCATCTTCCAATACCGCGTAAAATCACCATCTGGTCAACGGGGTTGGAATATAATAAATTTTATATTTTCACGAAGCCCACGACTCAAAGATACTAAATCCATAATAAGAATCTAATTTTGATTAGTAATCGATAGTCAATTAAACATTTTTCTCAAATTTAGCCCAAGGCAAGAAACCACCAATATCCCATGATTTTGACTCTAGATTCATGATCCAAGCATGTTATAATGATGATAGAAGGTGTGAAAATTTACCTCAATGTTTCTCCTTGAACCTCAATATTTTTCATCTTTCTTCCATAAGCTATGCTCTTAAAATCTCCAAAAATAATGAAGAGCTTGCACAAGATTTTTTTTTGTAACACCACTAGGACGAATCTGGTATTTTTGTAATTGTTGCACTATAAAAATCTGCTCATTTCACCTTTAATTGTTCGAAGCATATCAAACGGACTCAGAATTGCACAAAACTAGTTTCTACAAGTCGGAAATAATGATACAGACCTAACCATTTAAACCACATATGTCAAATTACCACTTAAACCACATATTCACAAAATGAGGGGTCGACTTTTTTATTCTTTTTCTCAAAAATGCTATTTATGCCAAATACGTCCAAAACCCACCCGTACTAACCTCAAAAATCTTACCAAATTTTTTCGACATGTCCTAAATATATCCCAAGCTATTAGAAGTTTGGGACTATGATTCAGACTTCTAAAACTAAACAGTCAGGTCATTACAATATTATCCACCACTAATTAGATTAGCATTCCTCCTCATACATCCCTAAAATCTTCGAGACGAGTTCCTGCGGATCACAATTGCTGAGACAACTAATAAAGTAATCAAAACCCAATTCCCACCACATTTAAGCAAAATATATAAGACGTTGACCAGCAAATTGAAATTGCAAAATGAGTTCCAATGGTGTCGAATCACTTCCGAGCCCCTGGGGTCCCAATCCGAACATACATACAAGTTCAAAATCATCATACGAATCTATTGAAACCTTCAAATCATGAATCTAAGCTTGTTTACTCAAAATGTTGACTTTGGTCAACTTTCTTAACTTTAGGCTTCTAGTTTTTATTAAAGTTCAATAATTTCAAAACACTCCCGCATCTTTGAGACCCGTGCCATCCATACCGCAATACATGAATAACCAAATGGACCTATTGGAAGTCTCAAATAGGGAAATGGGGGTACTAGAACTCAAAGTGACCTGTTAGACCTACTTGGATGCCGATATTGTTGACCACGTTTCAAGAACGACCAGTTAAAACCCAACTTGCAATCCAGCTTACCTCGTCTCTATTTCCGATGGAAAATCGATATGTTTAGTTTGATTTAGTTTTTATTGATATTTCGAGATGTCCCGAAGACAGTTTTTTTAATGTAGTATTTTGTTGGGATTTACGACATAGCTCTAATTACTTCTGAATTTAATGTTTCTGTTACTCCCTCTGTGCAAATATATATATGTGCTATACTTTCCTTAAAAAAAAATAAATTTTTATTTAGAAATAATTTTAACTATATAAAAAAAATCATCTTTCTATATTTAGAAATAATTTAACTATATATATGAGGTGATATACACATTCCACAGTTAATTCAGTTATCTAAAACATTATTTTCCAATTTATGCCACAATCTTTTTTAGTTGTCTAATTTAGCTAGAGACACAAATCCTAGCTAAAGTGGGAAAATCCGTAGCTAACGCCAATTTAGCTAGGAAAATTACCCTAGCAAACTTCCGTAGCTAATAAGCTCTTAGCTAAATTTTAGCTAGAAGATTTTGTCATTCCTAGGTAATTTTAGCTAGGATATCTCTGCTAGGCACTTTCCATAGCAAACATTTTGCTAGGACTTAACCTAGCTAAGTTCCTAGCAAAGTTTGTTTGATTAATGTTGACTTTACAAAAACTTAGCTAGGAATGGCCCTAGCAAAACTTAAAAAATCTCTAGCCTTTTCCCTGTTTTGCCTGGAATGCTTTCCTATCTAAATGACTAGCTAAAAATAGCTAGGAATATTTTACCAAGGTCATTCTAGCTAATTTGATAAATATCCTAGCCAATATTTGTGTTTGGCTGGGGATATTTTCCTGGCTAAATCTAGCTAGAAATTGCATATGACAAAATACAAATATAATTTTATATATAATGTGACATAAGATAAAATAAATAATTAAATCTATTCAAATTTCCAAATAAGCATAATCACAGTACCATCAATCCTTGAATGATGAAGAACAAGTCAGACAAGTCAGCTAGTAAAATAAAACATGTCTTAAATCAAAAAAATCAATAACATAAATTATCTAAGATTTGTTTGGGGGAGAACTAGAGCCATTTGGTGGTGGTTGAGGAGTGAAACCAAGAATCCGAGCCACAGCAGCACGAACCACGACATGTACTTCGGCTTCCATATTTTCCCGAATATCCGCTTGCATACATTCCCGCACATTCGCCATACGTTTCTCCAGTACACGATTAAGAAGCTGTTGAAACTCGTGTGTTTCAAAAATTTGTTCGGTAGGCACATTTGGAGGATTAGGAGCACTAGCGGACGCACAGTTAGCATTCGATGAATGCGGCAAAGCAAAGAATTTTTGAGGCCAAGACCATATATTCTTCCTTTTTTTGTTCGTCCAACTGTTTCTATCCAAGTTTTCAGTAGTTGCTCCTCCGGTATAGTTTTCAACAAATTCACATCATTGTCTTCGCTAGTTTCTTCTCCTTCCCCTTCTCCATCTGTTGTCGTGTTTCTCTCCAGGTCTCCATCATCTACTTCAAGACCATCTTCATTCCTTAGTGTTGAAGTTTCACCAACCTTCTCCTTAATATTCTTTGTAACTGAATTCTGAAAAAGAAGAAAGTAATTAGTTATCACCTAGAATAACAAAGCTGTCAAGTAGCAAAAATTGTAATGAAGTACTCAGATTCATTTTGTAATGGAATTTTTAGTCACAAATTGTACTTAGTATTATAAAAAAGGAACATGAGAAACACACCAAATAATGAATTATCGGTCTTACTACTACTAGATTTCAGTTTTCCCAAGGCATGTAGCTCTCCGGATATTTGATGCAATTGACAAGAAAATTAAGATAAGTTTTTTCTTGGACATGATGGATAACCGAAACACAAGTCATGAGCATTTTGTTCTTTGTTGGAGTTTTATAACCAAAAAAAAAAAAAAAAAAAAAAAAGTATATATAGTTTGCATACTTTCTCAGAAGCATTTCAGTTTCAGAATAAACAAGATAATATGCACACACACACACACACTAAACTGGAATGATATTTCTCTCGGTTGAGCTGTTATCTTCAAGAATCTCATACATTACTTTGAAAATTTAGCTCTCTGGGAAGTGGGAACTAGTGTTGCTATTACATACAAATTAATACTCCATGACTGGAAAAGATAGACTACTATATGCAACAGAACATGTCGAACGGTTCACACAGATTCTTCAACAAAGCTTTAAATTTGAAGACACAAGATAAAGCTCACTTGAAGAAGGCAACAACTAAAAATAAAATATAAAATTACACCAGCAACTTATCTTTTCAGAATTCAGTGAAAAAGTGCACCTAACACCTCAGCTTACAATAAAAATATACATGAAGTTCTCTCAAATGTGAAATCACTTTACTGGTGTTACCTCCAAGAATTAAAGAAAAGGTAAGAAAAATTCCTGTAATAGAGCAATTTCTTTTCCTTCATTCAGAAAACAATTCACATGAATTTTAATTTAAACAAAAACTACTTCCAGAATAAATATCATTGAAGAAATAAGATAAAAAAAACGTACCCATATCCTTTCCGACTTCCCACAGATCCACTTCTTTTCATTTTTTGTTTTGTGAGTCTTCAGATACAATTCATCACTTCGAAGATCTTCCCCAGTTAGTTCCTTCTACAACCATTAAAGATATTGTTAATTTTCAAGATAAATCATAGAATATCATAAGACTAAATAATGATTAATACTAAAAAAAAAAAAAAAAAAGACAAAAAAAACTACATGTCGTCTTCTGTACTCAGCAAATGCAACTGATCCCCCAGTATGTAAGGAAGGACCTTCTTCATTATTAGATGACATTCTATTCTTCTTGTTGATTGCTGAAATTTTCTTAAAATCGTCAGAGTTCCAATATCGCATCAAACCGTCCCAATGAACTTCAGCAATCCACTTCGGTATTTTCTTTGTTCTTGAAAATTCTCTCTTTGCTTTTCCCAAACTGTCACTCAACCTTTCACTACCCACCCGATCAAAAGTTTTTCGAACGAAAACTTTATCCTCATCAGGAAAAGAATAACTTTTCTGCAGTTAGAAAGTAAACAATGAAATTATTATTGTTTTGTCAAGTTAAGATGTACATTTATAGTTAAAAAGAATAGTTGGTTAGATATATAATTAGACCTGTTACATTGATAACAAAAGCAAGGAGAGCATAGGCAAGAATATAACTACCTCTAAAAATAAAAGAAGGGATCATAGATGAATCATGAGAGTGGTAGGGAGAATTTAAGAACTTTTATTGCGCATACAAAAAAAGACCACTCTTAAAATTAAAAGCAAAAAAATTTGACATTTAGTTAAATCCGTAGGTTATTGTTTAAGTACCTCAAAGTCATTGAACCATTTGTCTCGTACATACTCCGGAACTTTGCTCCAACAATGCCATGGTCCGGTGAAGCTTTTCTTAAAAGCTAACGACACATCCCGAACAGCCTCATGTGGGCAGAATCTAAAAAATAATTAGTACAACATTTTATGTGAAAATTATTAAATGAAAACTGTTTAGCCACAACTTGTATAATTTGATTTACTTACGTATCTCCGTTTACTTTCAAGGATTTTATGCCACCAAGAGTAGCTCGTCTTTCTTGTGGGTTACTACTTCCAAAAGATCGTGTTTGTCCGGGAGTTGCTTGCTCAGCACCAACATTCTGAGAAGAAGGAGCTTGTTGACGACCAACATCTATCGAAGTAGGAATTTCTTGGTGACCGCCAATACTTCGAGGAGCAGGAGTTGTTTTCCGAGCACTACCATCTTGAGATGTATGTACAATCTGCTGAGAATTACTTTCATGTGACGAGACAATACGATTGTTTGAACCAATCTGTTGAGACGTAGGAGTTGATGGTTCACTAACATCCTCCTGAGAAGTGTTTGGTATGGTTTAACACTAAAGGTTTTGCCTCCTCCTCCTTTATTAGACATGTGCCCACGACCTTCCCTACTACGTTTAATGCCTCTTCCCCTTGTCATATTTCCTGATCAAAATCTAACAAGAACAGTAGAATAATACTCGAAGAGTCAAAAAATATGTGCAACATTTCATGCTTTAGATACGATCACCGTTTACATTAGCACTAATGAGATAGAAATATTGGGGGAAAGCAATAATAGGATAGAGTACAAAGTTACAACAAGTAAAGAACTTTTCTTTCATCTGTATATGGGATAAAGATAGAAGACTGCAAAATGAGGAACATCTACTCTCCGCAACCAGAAAAAGTAACAATATAAATGATTAATGTATAGAAAACGATGAAGCTCATTTGCAGTTTTGCACTCAATGTTGGCTGAAATACAGAAGCAAACAAGCTAACATGATTCACCCATTCAGATGGTGAATCAATAAAATTCTAACTCCTGCAATGATAGTAGTATCCGTTCATCCTATATCATGACCCAAAAATAGTTAAAACTCTACTTTAGCATTCTGCCAACATTTGCTAATATGAAGACTACATTATACACCCACACTTATCTGTATGCATATTAATATTTTTAGCAGCTAAGTATTGTGCTAAAAAGCGTAATAGAAACTATAGTTGTTGACTGCAAGGCAATATCAAGAAAGTCACTCTTAGCAGATGACGTCACTGGAAAAAAAACTTCATTTAAAAGAGTGCTAAATGACCAATTTAACAAATTGATGCATTAACTTCAGAAAAATAATACTTAAGCTTCCATAAATGACATCTAGCGGCAAAAAGACCAGCAATGGCAATAAAAGAAAACATGCTAGGAAAGAAATTGCAGTAAAAGTCACTACTCAAGATCTTGTTATTATTCACTGTCATCAGTTTCACTAAAATATTGCTCAAAACCAGACGATTCGAAATCAGATTCTTCTATCTCTTCATCATCTTCAATGGCATCAATATTGTGCGCGCTTTCATTTTCAACAGTCACTTTTTCAACGTCATGTACTTCCACTTCACCATTTTCATGACGCAAGCTATCAAGATCATCAGTGATAATTGGGAATAATGCGGGTAAAGTCTCTTCTTCTTGGTACAGGACATTTGGGGAATCAATTCGGTTTCTAGCTTTTATTTTACACACTGCCCACCAGTCAACAATATCTTTCTTTTTCTTTGGGATATTCTGAAAAATAGACTTGTTGCGCTTGTTCAGCCAACACAAAAGGTTCATAGGCATAGCTTGAGAACCTTTTCTTATGGTTGATATCAATTAGACCATACTGATTATGAACCTTCCACCCTCTGCCCATTGTTGGATCAAACCAATCACATTTGAACAACACTAGAGTAGTTCTCTTCTTTGTCGGATTAGGATACTCTAGTTGTATCACGTCAACGAGCAATCCATAGTAGTCACTTTCATAGTCACTCCAACTTGTCCCTTTTATGCACACACCACTATTCATAGTTGATTTGTTAGAGCCATAAGTAAGAATGTCGAACCTATAGCCATTCGTAAAATACTGAGGCCAGGTTTGCACCCACTTATAAGGACCAGAAGCCAAGTCTTTCAACCGCTCATCAATTATGTTGTTAGCTGGATTAAGAACCTATTAATACACCAAATAGGCCAATGGTATGTTCAGTTACATATAAATTATAAGTCGAGACAAGTAAAGAGTAGGAACTTCTTCATACAATTATATTTTACTCACATAAGCTTCAAACCAGTTGGCAAATCTACTATTCGTCTCTTTATCAATTTCCTCGAGGCTAATGTTCTCTGAATGCCTTTTCAATTCAGCTTCAAAGATACTACAAAAGTAATAATTTTTTTGTTAAATTAGCCATTCTGCAGTACATATACATTTTATAGGTAAAAATTATAAACTTACTGGACGAATGGCTGAACCTCCTCACAATTTAACAAAACATACATTCGTGCTGCATCCCACTCCTTATCGGACAAATAGCGTTTATTCATCTCCCCACTCGGACGTCCTGGATGCACAAAGATGGATAGACAACCATCAGGTGCATCAACTTCACCTCCATCATCATTTCGAGTCACTTTGTTCAGCCTAGTTTGCACATTAGGCTGGAAATAATGGGAACTGAATGTTGAAATTTCTTGAATGATATAAGCTTCAGCTATTGATCCCTCGACACGAGATCTGTTTTTCACTTTCTTCTTATGAACGTGAAGCTCCCTATATTGATATATAGTTTAGTGTGTTGTACATTAATTAATTAATTAATTATCTAATCAAAGATTCGATTTAGATTCTTACCGCTCAAAAGGGTACATCCACCGAAATTGCACTGGGCCACCAGCTATTGCTTCATATGGTAAGTGAATTGGCAAATGTTCCATGGGATCAAAGAAACCAGGAGGAAATATTTTCTCCAGCTTGCAGATTGTAACTTTTATGCTTTCTTCAAGCTTACGTAGATCTTCTACTTCCAACACAGGTGCGCATAAACCTCTAAAAAATAAGCTAATCTCTGTTAAGGCATTCCAAATTGGCTCTGGCAAAAATTCTCGAAATGCAATTGGTAGCAACCTTTCTAGAAACACATGACAATCATGGCTCTTCATCCTTGATAACTTACAATCATCCATGTCTACACATCTAGACAAATTGGAAGCATAACCATCTGGAAACCTTAAACTTTTGACCCATTCACATATCAACTTTTTTTGTTCTTTTGTCAATGAATAGGCTGCCTTTGGCTTCAAAATTTTTCCTTCATGCTCCATCAATTCAAGCTCTGGACGATTGCAATAAGTCTGCACATCCTTTCTAGCTTTTAAATTGTCTTTCGTTTTATCCTTTACATCCATTACTGTGTTGAATATATTATCAAATACATTTTTCTCGATATGCATCACATCAAGATTATGCCGAATAATATTTGTGTGCCAATATGGTAATTCCCAGAAAATGCTTTGTTTTGTCCAGTTATGTTGATCCCCAAACCCTGGCAACTTATTGGAGGCGTGGTCATCAAATATTTTTGGTAAGCCACGCACATTGTTCCAAACTTCTTCACTAGACAACCTAGGAGAAGGAGCACCGTGCTCAACCCTTCCTTTTAAAAATGATTTTCTGTCCCGCCGAAATGGATGACCCATAGGCAGAAATTGACGATGACAATCAAAGAATGAACCCTTTCTCCCATTTTTTAAATGAAACGCCTTACTTTTCCCCTTACAACAAGGGCATGCCAAAAGACCGTGTGTGCTCCAGCCAGACAACATTCCATAAGCTGGGAAGTCATTAATAGTCCACATAAGTGCAGCTCGCATTTGAAAATTCTGTTTCTTATGAGAGTCATAAGTCTCAACCCCGTCAACCCATAATTTCTTCAATTCATCAATAAGAGGTTGTAAGTATAAGTCTATATTCTTCCCCGGACTTTTGGGACCAGGAATGAGAAGACTTAAGAACATGTAAGGGCTACTCATGCACATTCCGGGCGGAAGATTGTACGGTGTGATGATTACTGGCCAACAAGAATAAGGATGGGCCATCTGCCCAAAAGGACTAAACCCATCAGCTGCAAGTCCAAGCCTAATATTTCGAGGCTCAATTGCAAAGCTAGGATGGCACTGATCAAATTTTTTCCATGCCTCTCCATCACTTGGATGACTCATTACCCCAGGTTCGCGACGATATTTCCAGTGCCATATCATATGTTCAGCTGTCTTTGTTGACATATATAGCCTCTGTAATCTCGGAGTTATTGGAAAGTAACGCAGTACTTTATATGGAACATCTTTTTGCCTTCCATTGCCTCTTTTCTTAGGCTTATAGCGTGGTTGACCACACTTTGGACAATCTCTTTTGTCTTTGTTATCCTTGTAATATAGGATACAACCTGTTGGACATACATCTATCTTTTCATATCCTAGCCCAAGTTTTGCAACCATTTGTTTAGTCCTATAGTAATCATTGGGTAACTTAGCATCTTCGGGTAAGAGCTCCTTCAAAAATAGCAAAATTTGATTATAGCAATTGTCGCTCATGTTAAACTCAGACTTAATGTTCAGCAACCTGCACACCGCTGATAGCTGAGAATGAGTCAAACATCCATCAAACAATGGCTCTTCTGAAGCTTTTAGCATATCAAAAAATTCTTGAGCATTTCGATTAGGAGGTTCTTCTTCTTCACCATCCAAATCAAATCCATCACTATCAAAGTTGAAACTAGGACCAATTGCATCCACGACCATAGCTCGGTATGGATTTATTGGTGATTTATCAACACCTATTCCATCGCCTGTATTGGTATTATGTTGAAGCCTAGAAATTGGTACAAAAGGCTCCCCATGTGATTCCCATTGATAATAGTTATGTATGAAACCATTATTGTATAAATGTGCTCTAATATCATGAGGTTTAAGAAATCCACTACTATTTCCACATTTTGAACATGGGCACCTTATACTTCCATCAGAAACAAAGTCGGGTTGCATTAATGCAAACTCTACAAATTGACGCACACCTTCTTTGAACTCAGTAGTGACTCCTTTTCGACTTGGCACTAGTCTATTATACATCCACGAACGATCAGCTCTATAGGAACTCATGCTTCCTATCTAACAAACAATGAAAATTCCTATTTTTTTAAAAGGAAATGTAAAACACAATCAAAAATTCATATGGGCAACATAAACTCAGAATTGGATTACACAAACAGAGGCATACACTTTGATTACTACCTCGACTGGACTGCTTAATTATTAGTCCAGTCGTGTTGTCTGTCATAAAACTGATTTTTATAGAGCATTTCCATGAAACAATCAACAAATTCAAGTTCTTAATAGTGCGGTGATCTTCAGAATGTAATTTCCAATAGCTCTTAACATTTTCTAAGCAATGTTAAATTGAAAAGTTGTTTGGCGCTCTAAATGTAAGCAAACCTCCGAAGGAAAAAAATATATATGAACCTCATATACATGTCAGGATAACATAAATCAACAAAATATATATGAACCTCATTTATCATTCCTATTTTTCCAATAATGGAGGACGAGAAGTAGCACCGCCAAATCCTCCGAGAAATAAAAATTGCTAGAGACATCCACTACAAAATTTCTCTATTTCAATGATATTAATAATTTGCATATGCTTGCTATAGCAATTGTCAATCATGTACACATTTTTTATGACTTAGTACCTTTCTTACACATAATTAATAGGGAAAATTTAATATGTCCCATGCATGTCTAGTTCCTGAGAAAACACGATAAAAAGCTGAAACTAAGCAACATACAAAGATACCCCAAATTAGATTATATGAACCTAAACCCCCAAATAAGACAACAAAATTCAATTTAGGGTTTGTCCTCAATATCTAACAAAAGCAGAGTATTTTCTTATAAGGAAAACAGAGATTGCTATCTCGTATCTGACAAAAACAGATTAAAGACTATTTTATCAACAATACCTCTTTCTGCAAATGCATTAGGTTTAGGAAAAATCATACCAGAAGGTAGACGATGGCAGTAATCAGTTGTGATTTCCAGCTTCTGTAGCCTGGAATAAAGAGCTCGAGTTTTGTGAGCATGAAGAGACGTGAAGTATGCATCGTGCGTTTGAGGGGCATGAGAATAGTAGTTCAGTTACTCTGTTTTTTGATTTTCTAGGATTTTAAGGCTAACTTTGAGAGAAAACATGTTGACTTTAAAGACTTATCTATTAAGAATAAAGGCTGATTTTATATTTGCCCCTTTAACAGCTATCTCTGTGGGTCTTTAATTTTTTTACTAATAAATTATAAATTACTATAATAAAATTAATTATTTAAATAGGTAAAGTTACATAGAAATTATGGAAATTACAAGAAAATATAAAATTAATGAAATGTATACAGACTTGTTTCATCTTTAAAAGCTAATCAAAATGAGTAATTGACTAAAAATTGATCGGAATTGTTTCATATAAAATAAATAATATGACTTTGAAAAAAATGAGTAAAAATTTATAAACTAACTTGATAACAAAGCAAAGCAAAGAAGGAACCTATATTAAGAAGCATCGAATCAGAGCAAGTAATTGTTACGACCCAAAAATCTAACAACTCACGGTGGCACATACATCTAACCTGATAGGCGAACCATAATTCATTTTTAATCCATTTTCATTTAATAAGCGGAAAAGTAGAATGAGAACATTAAATAAGTCATAAAAATGAAGTCTCATAACCATAAAATGGAGAAATAACGAGTAAAGCCCCAAAATCTGATGTCATAAGTACAAGAGCCTCTAGAATATGAGTACAAGTCTGAAAGTATCTCAATAGAATTGTCCATCGAAAATAAAAGACAGTGAAAATAAGGTTATATGGAGTCTGGTGTTACGGATCGGTTTGGTTAGACAACTCATTTGAACAAAAACAACTCATTTTAGGGGTGGCAAATGGGTGGGTTTGGTTAGATTTTGGCAAGTTGAATTAAATTAATCTTTTCATATATTTATAGTTAAATATTATGAAATGGAAACTTCGGGGGTTGTGGGGGGGGGGGGGGGATCGTGGATGGGGTGGGGTAAGAAAAAAATTCCACTTTTTATAATTTTTTATAAAAGATAAAATATATGAAATAAAATATATATGGGTTGGGTGGGGGTTGTTGGTGGAAGGTAAGAAAAAATTTGGTGGTTTGGGGTGGGGAGGGGGGAGGCGGTGTGGTGTGATTGGGGGCAGGGAAAATTTCTTACTTTTTACAAAAATAAAATATATGAAATAGAAAATTCGGGGGTAAGAACAAATTCCCACTTTTTGTAAAACTTTTGTAAAAGTAAAATGAAATATATGAAATAGAAAATGTGAGGGAGGGGGGGGGGGGGTACGTTGGGGTGTGGTGTAAGAAAAAATCTCCCATTTTTAAAATTTGTTTATAAAAATAAGATAAAATATATGAAATAGAAAATGTGGTGTGGGGGGGGGGGGGGGGGGATGGGGGTAGGGGTGGTGGGGTAAGTCTCGAGGTGGGAGGTAAGAAAAAAGTTTCTCATTTGTTTATAAAATTCTTACAAAAGTAAAATAAAATATATGAAATAGAAAATTGGAGCGGGGCAGGGGGTGGTGGGAAGAAAAAAAAACTTCCCATTTTTTTATAAATAAAATTAAAAGCAAAATACATGAAACAAAAAATTTGGTTGGGGGGGGGGGGGGGGGGGGGGGGGGTTTGGGGGTAAAAAAAATTTGGTGGTTTGGGGTGGGGGGATAGGCGGGGGTGTGTGTGGGGGGAAATTGGGGGGGGGGGGGGGGGGGGGGGGTGTGGTGGGGTAAGAACAAATTTCCCACTTTTTATAAAAGTAAAATGAAATATATGAAATAGAAAATGTGAGGGGAGGGGGGGGGGGAGGGGGGGGGGTATGATGGGGTGTCGTGTAAAAAAAATCTCCCATTTTTAAAATTTGTTTTAAAAATAAGATAAAATATATGAAATAAAAAATGTGGTGTGGGGGGAAGGCCGGGTAGGGGGTGGGCAAGCGGTGGGATAAGGGTCGAGGTAGGAGGAGAAAAAAGTTTCTCATGTTTATAAAATTCTTACAAAAGTAAAATAAATATATGAAATAGAAAATTGGAGCGGATAGAAGGTGGTGGGAAAAAAGAAACTTAATTTTTTTAAAAAATAAAATAAAATAAAAGTAAAATACATGAAACAAAAAATTTGGTTGGGGGGAGGCGGGGTGGTTTGGGGGCAGGGGTGGGGTTGGGGGGAAGGCGTGTGGTGTGGTTTGAGCTTATAGCTTTCTCTGTCCCGATTTATGTGATATAGTTCAGATTTCGAGAGTCAATCTTCTTTATTTTATTCTGTGAATTCAGACATATAATGTTTAAGTTATTTGAAAAATAATTTATATATTTAGAAACTATACAAAAATGACTATAAGTCACACTAATTAAACAATTTAAGATATTTAAAGGGCATACAAATAAATCGGGATAAACAATTTTCGTGTTTGACCCTCGAACTTAGAACTTGTGGTTTAAAACAACTTAGAGATATTTGTAAGACATAAATCATCTCATTAAGGATAAAATAAAAAGTTTAAAGTTAATTTTTTTCTAAATATAGAATGACATTTTTTTTTTTTTTTTGCAGAGAAATTAAAAAGACAAGTAAAATAGGACAACAGTACACTATATTAAGTTTTTCAGATCTATTTAATTGTTATTTTATATTTTGAATCTTCTTATTTGTATCGTATTGAAATTTAGTGGTAATTCTATTTTATTGTAAGCCATTTGTTTAAATTCATAGAAAATTAGGGAAGGGGGAAAGGAAATAAAATATGAAATTTGGTACAAAGACCTTGATCTCCTTAATGCGTTGAACCCTATTATCTCCAAATTGACTAATTGCTCCTTCAGTCCACCATCAGAATCCTTCGATCTCACGCTACAAAAAAATTGTGAAAATTAAGACGGTTTTAATATGAAAGTTTATCAAAATCGTAGTCGCAATAATCCACATTTTTAAAACGGTTGATCTATGTATAATTAGAACGATGATTTCGGCCTATAATTAATTTTAATTTTCTTTGATTCCATCCAAAAGAGAATATCGAATTTGGTCCTTTGTCTAAGTGATCTCTAGTTCCTTACTTGTCCCCATCCTAATTAAGTTCACGGAGAACTCCTCGCATTAGAGAGAAGGAAGAGGGTCGAAGGAACCCACAATTAAATTTGGAAATTATATATTTATAATTTCTAGTCTCTTGTCGATGACCTATTCATCTTACTTGTTTTGGTTCTAGCTAGGGGTGGCAAATGGGTGGGTTTCGTTGGATTTGGGCAGGTTGAAAATAGTTTGAACAAAAATGGGTTGAGTTTCAATCCACCCATATTTCATGTGGGTAAAATACGGGTTGGGTGATAAACGAGTTGATTATGGGTTAAACCATATTATTATACGAGTGCAATATTATTTCAAGTTCAATGTTTATAATTTCTTTTGCCAAATTAAATTAATTTTTTCATATATTTATAATTGAATATTATGAAATAGAAACTTCGGGGTTGGGGTGGGGGTTGGGGTGGGGGTTGGGGGGGGGGGGGGTCGTGGAGGGGGAAGAAAAAACTTCCCATTTTTTATAAAATTTGGTTTGGGGGTTTGGGGGGGGGGGGGGGGGGGTGGAATTTATCACTTTTGTCATGTGTGTCTTTCATAATATTCCCACGATTGTCTCATGACATTGCCAAACATAGTCCTCACGATATTACTTCCATCCTGCATAGTGTAGCGTCACCCCCCGATAACACGTCTAGGCTAACGAACCCTTGCTTACAGAGTTAAACCGTTGTATTAAAGCAGATGCAATTTCTACATTTTTACTAGCGTGAGGTTGAAGAGGTTCTAGTGGTGGACGAAAGGAGCATAATTGGGGATTTAGAGATAAAAGGGTTCAATGGGTTAGGGGGATCGGGGTGTTTGTTCCGATTTTATATTTAGTTTTTTTTCCTTTTCCTATTTTACTGTTAATTGTACAAACTACCGACAATGAAAAGAATAAACACTAATTACCACACGGAACAAACTAAGAGATTCAAAATTTAAAATAAACAGATATTTAAAGAATTAATTTATCCAATTTATGCGACACAATTTTCTTTTATTATTTTTTCCCAAAAAATATGACACTATCTTATACTAGTATGTAAAAATCAACTAACTTTAAACTTCTTATTTTACACTTGATGAAACGATTTATAGTCACTCAGAATGTCTATGGTTTGTTTTAGATAAAAAAGAATTCTTAAATCTTTATTACTTTCTAAAACTCCTTGCCTTATGCACATGCATTAGAAAGAATGGAGTAAATATAGAGAGGAATGCTAATTATAGTAAGAAATCTAAAAATGGCTATAAAACTCTTATTATCGTCGTCTATAAATTTTTTAATTTATTTATAATAATTTCAAATAATAATAATAATATTTTGTTAGAGATTAGTTAAGGAGTTCATCCCAGCTAAAAAGAATTAACCAAAAATTAGCATTATCTTAGAAATCCTCTAAAATTTAGCCATAAATTTAGCTACTTTTTAGCTAGCGAATAGCTAGGGGTTGTGTTCCTAGCTAAATCACAATCTTTTGAGAATTTTTTTTTTAGCTCCAAAATAGAATTCCCGCTAAAATTTAGCTAGACAATTAGCTAGGACACTTCCCTAGCTAACATATTGCTAGGGATTAGCCACGGATTGTATCCTAGCTAAACCATAATCATTTGGAAAAAGAAAATTGGCGCCAAATTGGAATTCCCGCTAAAAATTAGTTCCATCTTAGATTTTTTCTAGGAAAATGTTCTAGCTAAAGTTTAGCTAGGAATCGAACCCTCAAGCAATTTATATATATATAATTCCTAGCTATATTCGACTAAATTTTCATAAAAAATATTCGAATTTTTTTGCAAGGGAATGACACTTTTCTAGCTAAATCCCTAGCTAATGTTGAATATTAGCTATGCTTCATATCCAAATTTTTGTGCTTGTACCCTGCTCATGTAATTACACTTTGTTTCTGGATCCATACCCTTACATTGACTTATTGAATTGTGACAGAATCTTTTCAAGTGAACCTCAAAGTCTTATAATGCACTTATTTCAGTTACTCGTCTATGTTGGTAGTTATATGTCTGTTCTAACTTGTGTTTCTTAAATTCCCTTGGTGAGAAGTTGAGGATTTCAAGAGCTAGCTTGCTGAAGCATATCAAGAAAAATTGTGCAATATACATGGTTGGCATGAGAAACTACTCCTGTTGCATATACTAATATCTTTTCATTTATTGTGGTAGGGTTCCTCTGTGGCCATATATTAAATTAATAACCATATGTTGGTTGGTGATACCGTTTAGCTTTAATGGTGCATGTTATCTTTATCAAAATCTCATTCGTCCATGTTTTCCTTAAACCGCACGATAGTATCGTGCGCTTTAATGATTCTTGTTATGTTTACCAACACCTTCTATATTTTTGCTTGTCGTTAACCTCCAAACCTTATCGATCGGTTTAACAAGCCAATGGAGGATCCATCTCTCAAGAATGAAACATTTCTGGCTGTGGCAGAGAGGTGTCTCGAAGAAAATGGATCTGATGCTCTTGAGAAACTTATTGCAAACAAGGTATGTCAGACATTACTTCAGCAAGGAGTAGCTAGTTCATTACCGAAATGGACAAGCACTTGTTTTGATGTTACATCGGTCAGTTATACAAAAGTTGAGACTGCTAATTTAAGAAAATGTATGACTACGTATTCCACTGGATTTTATAGCAACTTCAAGCTTGATTGTAATTATCATGATCTCCTATTTGCAGTCCAAGGATTATACTTCGGATCATCATGCGTAAGAGATCAAGCCTACTAATGCTAGTCTTTGAAGAAGGAGCGCTCACCCCCAACCGTATGCCTCACCGGTTGTTCATAGCTCTCAGATCGTACGAAAAATGCTTATAACTTCTTGTGTTGCTGTTTTATTGGCATTTTCATCCCATTATGATTTGAAATAATCATCCGTGAAATTAACCATAAAATTTTATGTTAGTACAACCTTGATATTATTGTAGGTAGACGAAGTATAATTCACATCTATAATCACTTGCTTGCATCTGGCCTATTGGCTAGGGAAAATGGAGGTGTTTCAACTTGCTGTCTGTGGGCCTCTTAACAGTGAAGGAGGACTTCCAGCCAAGATAAACTAGTGGAGGAGATGGAATGAGCTAGCATGTGTGGATAAATTGGTAAATTATGCCCATTTCTTAAAGAAGAAAATTCTCAAACATGGTAATATGGTATATTGTCTAAGTCGTGGAGAGAGTACCCTTTTTTGGTCATCTTCAGACTATACTCTTAAAAGGGTCATATGATCAGAATGAGAGATAGATTCCAACTTACAAAATATTAGAAATAGCAACAGTTATCAACTAAATGTAGGTGCTGCTTAAACAAAATGTACCAGTATATACCTCAAAGAATTTCAAAGTCTTCATTTCCCCTTCAAGAATACTCTAATTCTTGAATAGTTTGGAATAGACAGGGGGAGTTGGGGGGGGGGGGTGGAGTTATGTAAATTCAGAGTAGACTATAGGGACGTGAAACTATCTCTCAATAACTTTATGTTCATAAAAGATTAAAAGTTGACCAAGACTTTAGACTGCTCTTTGGAAAGATGATAAATGTTTTCCATAGGCATATAGATTATTGTATCTATTCAATTGTCTAACTATCTGATTAACATATTGTCCAACTATGGTTCTCTTTACCTCTTTATCTGCTCTCAACTACCTTGTTTTCCTTCTTATCATAATCCCTTTAATCACTTCACTATCCTTCAATTTGATAGTTTTAGACCCAATGATCAGAATGTAACATACGAGAGAGATGCTTATCTAGCAAATGGTGCAATCCAACTCACCACAAACCAGCTCAATCGTGCTATAAATGCGAGCATAGGTCGAGCCACGTATTCGAAACCACTGCATCTCTGGGACAAGGCCTTGGGAAATCTCGCATTTCAAGACACATTTCTCCTTTAAAGATCAATTCACGGGGCAGAACAAGATATGGTGATGGTCTTGCCTTCTTCCTCACGCCCTGGTTTAACAATTCTTGATAACACAACCAGAGGTGGAAGTCTTGGCCTTACAAGTAATACTGCCGATCGAATACGTCGGGTAATCATTTTGTTGCTGTGAGTTTGACACCTATCGAACGTCCAAAGATGATCCAATAGGTGATCATTTAGGTATAGATATCAACCTATGCAATGTTATTAATGTGACTTGGCATAGTAGCATTCCGTATTGGTAGGAGAACCGATGCCTCGGATCGGCTATAATTCAACCTCAAAAAATCTTAGTGATGTCTTCATCGGTTTCTAACTCGTAGGAATACCACAAATCGGCCGCAGAGCCTATCTTACAATCTTGACCTGAAGAAATATTTGCCAGAATGGGTCACTTTTGGCTTCACAGGTGGAGCAGGACTCGTCTTTGCGTTACAAAGCATCTATTCTTGGAATTTTACTTCTTCTTTAGATGATTAATAATAATAACAACAACATGACAGATCTAGAGGTAGCCTTACCAAACACCAAGCTAGAGCATGCACCAAGCAAAACTAATTTAAGACTTGTGGTCGGATTGATTTCTGGTGGTTCTGTTTTGGTTGCAGTATGTGTTTTGATGTTGTTTGTATATTGAAAAAAGATGAAGGTGAGAGAAGATGAAGAGGAAGTTATCTTTGATGGTTCCATGACCGACGAATTTGAAAGAAGCACAGGACCAAATAAGTTCTTGTACAGTGAGTTGGCTAGATGTACAAACACTTTTCGCAGGAAGAGATGCTTGGTGGGTGCGAGGGGTGTTTATAAAGGATATCTCAGATAATCCAATTCCTATATTTCTGTTAAGAGGGTTTCAAGGGATTCCAAGAAAGGAGTAAGAAAGTATGCATCAGAAGTGAGGATCATTAACCAGTTAAGACATAAACATTTGGTGTAACTTGTCAGTTGGTGCCATGTGAAAAGAGTGCTTCTATTTCTCTATGAGTTTATGCCAAATGGAAGCTTGGATTCCCATATTTTCAAGGGAAAAAGCCATTTGACATGGCCAATAAGATTCAAGATTGCTCAAGGCTTGGCCTCGCCGTTGCTATATCTACATGAAGAATGGGAACATTGCGTGGTGCATAGGTGTCACGACCCAACCCCGTAGGCCGCGACTAGTGCCTGAGTTGGGCACCCGTACACACCCGTTAATCAGAAGTAGCATACGAATAGCTTACGCAGTATACAAATAATATATATATACGGGGAAAGTGAACGTCACCCCGAAGTCACAAATGTACAAATATACATATTGCTATCGCAATCCAGATAATATCACATATAAGCCGATAAGACTATCATAATATGTGGGGACGTCCAAATCACAAATCACACGTACACGACCGAACAAAGAATACCCATAACCCACACATATATGTCTACAGACCTCTAAGAGTCATAACGAATCATATGACGGGACGGGACAGGCCCCGCCGTACCCGTGAATAAATATATACATATGCACACAACGAACCGGATCGAGTATAGGCTCCGAGAACAAGGGAGCGCTCCAAGTCACCGAACAGAATCCTAAGTCGCGGATCATCCAAATAATTATCCGTACCGCGCGGCATGAAACGCAACCCGAATAAAGGGGGCACGGAATATAATCGAGTATGCAAAGCATGAAATATAGTAAACAGATCATAGTCAAACCAAGTACGTAAAGTAAATGCAATATTCAAAATATCAAAATGCTTACTCATAAAAATACAAATCATGCATGTGGCTCTTAGAATGGTGGTCGCCCGCCCGTCGTTGGCGCCACGCCACATCATACCCGAAGATTTCATATCTCCGATACCCGACATATCATATCACATCATAACGCCGTAACACCCCCATAACGCTAAAAATATATACGGTACCCGGCCAAAGGGACGCGGCGTACCGACACATCATACTCCGGAATATATCATAGTGCGCACGAAACATAACCGCCCGGACTCGGCGAAGGATATAGCAACCATATGCACGAGCGAGTCGTGGGAGACTATATGCGCTTTTAAAACATTTTTCCAAAAACTCATAAAATAATCAAAGTGAATTATCATTTAAAACCAAGGCGATAGTCAAATCAAGTTTCTTCCGAGATGTTATTCGGGAACATATCAAATAGAACTTTAGGACTCGTAGACACGTATTAAACCATGTGAGATAACTTATGAAAATTAGGGGCATAATCGTCATTTCAAACTCGATAGAGAAGTAAGTAATCGGCGTTCGAAGGTTAAGACGTTAATCGCAATGAAATCCTTTGAAAAGTCGCTAGTATTATACAAGGGAGAGTCTCGGGGCCCACGGACGAGTATCGAACCGATCCGGTCCATTTATGAAAGTTAGAGACCTTATCCATTGTAGAATCTCCCGCGAACGTTTCGAAGCGATCCGAGCTCGTCTATGAAAGTTACGATTGTTTGTAGTTACGAAACCTTTTTGGAATAAAAACCTTTATAAAATCCTTGAAACCAAGTCATGTAAAAACACAAGGATCATGGTTCGACTGCATTAAGAGTGCCAACAGAAAGGAATGAATAAAAATCGCACACAAGCTCGGACCTTAAGAATGGAGTCACTCCGAGACTCGTATCACAATCTACTTACGACTAAGACATGCCACAAGAAGGAAAGGGTAAGCTTCACATACCTCGTCCGCTTCCTAGATTAATCCAAACTTACATCTTGGCTTCTCCAAAAGCTACAATAACATCATTAGACGCCAAACATTAGTCATACGCACTTAGGAATCCAATTCTAGGCTAGCACTTTATTTACAAAAAAATGGGCAGCATCTCCCCTATAAATTCAACAACCCCGAGAATTCAACTTGGCCAAATCTTCAACAACAATACCAACAATCATACTAGGAACATCAACAATCAATTCAAAAGGCATTCTACCATCAATAACTCTTTCTACATATTTCGACGACATTCCATTTTTATTCAACTCAAGCACTTATATAATCAAGCCAACATCAATGCTTACATACATTCAAGCGCTAGTCCGAAACCATTCAAACAAAATTCAAAAACATTTCAACCAAACCACAAAGTATCCAAACGGCCCAACCATTGTACTACATAACCCGAAGCCTTCCAAATTCAATCAAAACTACGACAACACATTTCTTTCTTCCAATTTCATAAACTACATCAATAATCCGCATGTTAACAACATCATTTTCATCAATTCAAGAAACTATATTAAATTCACATTAGCTTCTAAAACAGCCCATATACGTTTTCCACTTCAACTTACATCATTAAGCTTTCATTATCATCATATAATCCACAACAACAACAACCAATACACTAAATAAAATTAGTTCATCATATTCTACAAAACAACCCCACTACAGCTCAACTTCAACACGCAACATATATATCATGATTTCCATTCATTTTTACACATTACAACACATTCAAAACATCCATAACACATGCCTAATTCCAACCATTTAACCCACATAAAACAGCCCCTTAATCCATAAATCTCAACAAAATAACAAACTAGTTTATAACGCTATTTTCTCCGTTCTAATCCGTTAAAACTCTAATTAAACTTGTTAACAATGAAAAAGGGACCATAGTCTTACCTTAAGTATGCAGCCAGCACGTCACCCTCTTCTTCTTGGCTGATTTTTAGCCCAAATTGAAGGCAACGTAACGTACAACACTTTTCTTCAACGAGCTTCGCGATTGGAGCTTGGATTGTGGTCAAAATTTGGTTTCTCTCTCTCTCTCTCTCTCTCTCTCCATCTCTGAAAATCTGGATGTTTTGGTCTGAAAAATGAAGGAGAAAGCTGAAAATTTCACTTAAATGGCATGGGTATTGGGCCTGACCCGACTTGGAATCGGGTTGGGCCGAATCCACCGTTCAGGCTCGACCTTTCTGCCTTAAAACGTCCATATCTCCTTATCCCGATGTCGCCTGTGAACCCACGACCTATGGTTGGAAAGCTATTTCAATTATCTACAACTTTTATTCTGGGAGTTTTCCCAAATTCGAAACTCATAATACCGCTTTAGCCCCTCGAAGTCAGATCATCCGAAGACGTTTTCTTAAATTGTCCCTTTGGAGGGCTTACACTCATTTTTAGCTTATGGGTCCTTCTTAGTACTTGCTCAAATTCACATGTACTACTCATATATCTCTTCATATGTCCTTTATAAAATCCCAACATGTGGGTCCCACCTTAACACCCGCCACTTTGGCCTTTTCATGAAATTTTTATTTCAACTTCTAGCCCCTAATTTCCCTTAATATTCCATACCAATAAAATTCATAAACAACTTATACATTACACCAAATCGAAAAATAGCCTTGTCCTTAACTTGTCGCAGCTAACTTAAAATATTCCAACGTACAAAATACGGGATATAACAATAGGGACATAAAGTCGAGCAATATTACGTTGGATTCCAATTTCAATTCCAAACTTGGGGATGTTGTCCATGAAAAGGGATCCCAAACAACAGTTTTGGTAGGTACAAGGGGCTACATGGCCCCTGAATGTTTCATCACTGACAAAGCTAGCAAGGAAACAGATGTCTATAACTTTGGTATTGTCGCATTAGAAATAACTTGTGGAAGGAAACGATAGTTATTCGGGACAAGGTCGGAGTGGGTTCAGTGGCGGATAGGATGAAAGAAGCGATACTGAGATGGTTCGGGCATGTGAAGAGGAGGTATGAGGATGCGCCAGTTAGGAGGTGTGAGAGATTGGCGATCGTAGGAGTTAGGAGAGGTAGATGTAGGCTGAAGAAGAACTGTGGGATGTGATTAGACAGCACATGGCACAACTGAGGACTTGACCTTAGATAGGAAGATTTGGAGGTCGAGGATTAGTATAGAAGGTTAGTAGGTAATTGAGTTTTGTCGTGTTTTGTGTGAGAGAGGTGTGGGGCTAGTCTTTCCATATCCTCTTCTCCTATTCTTAATAGTATTATTTAGGTACTGCATAGATTATTACTCATATGTGTGTACTACTATGTGTTGCTACATTTGTTTTGTATCTTGATATTTTGCTTTCTTGTATTTCTTGTAATTATGCATTGACTATATTTCTTTTGAGCTTAGGGTCTATCGTAAAAGCTTCTCTCTCTTACAGCGTAGGTAGATGTAGGTACGCGTACGACATCCTACTCTCCGTACCCCTTTGTGAGATTATCGCGTATGTTGTTGTTGTAATATCTCATAAGTTATACCCGCATGACTTTTGGCCTTAAAGAACTAAGTTCAATTGCTAAAGGACGAAAATTAAAGACCACCCCATTTGAAGGGAATTTCATGAAATTTTAATTGTTATTGTAAGTTACCAATTTAGGGGTAAAGAGTATATGCGAGAGCAAAAATGCTCTCTTGAAAAGATAGAAGTGTTAAAGAGGAAGGAATTTGAAAAATTCCCGTTTTGCAAATAGAATGTCGGCCAAAATTATTCCCATTTTGCAAGTAGATGTCGGCCAAAATTAAAGAACAAGTCCTTCGTCATTAAGAAATTGAGAGGACGAGCATTTCATTTCGAAAGTCAGTCGTACATATGTGGAAATAAGAAAAAATAATAGCAGGATCTCAAAATTTTGTAGTACTCACACAAATTTTTATCTCTTTTTACCCGTAATTGAAGTATTAATTACTTTGCAAATCTTGACACATTTTGATAAATTTTAAGAATTTTAAGGACTTTTGTCATGTCACTAAAGATGATGATGCCATGAAAAAGGTTGTGGCTCCCACAAAGCACACTCATACATATTTGGATCTTTTATGTGAAAATATTACTATTTAAACTTATTTTAAATTATATTTTTCCTTAAGAATTTATTATAGACACGTAATAAATTATCATGTCATTTAAATTCTATCTTAATATAGGCTAAATTATTGAGTTAAAATATTATTTATTATTTATTATTTATTAATATTATTTACCATTTATCATTTGCTATTTAATTTTTTATTCATTCGATTAAACTTTTTTTTTTTAATTTCTTGGACGTACGTGCTGGCAAACATAAGTAATTAACAAAATTTCACTTAAGGTAGGGCTAAGTTTTAAATTAAAAAATAGAAACAAATAAATTATATCATTATTAAATACTTTCAATAGTATAAAAAAGGGATAAGGCACAGTTACCCCCCTGAACTATACCCGAATTTGCTACGACACACCTTACCTTTATTAATCCTATTACCCCTAAACTTATTTAAAACGGAATAATTACCCCCTAAAAAATAGCCCACTCACAAGTGACATACACACTCTCCTTGCTACACGCGTATTTATTTGTTTTCTTTTTTTTTTTTTTAATTTTTTTCACTTACGTGTCAATTTTTTTTAAAAAAAATAAAAACTCGAATTTTCATTAAAAAAAAATGAGTTTTAAAACCCGTCTTTTTTTTTAATTTGAAAATTTAATTTTTTTTAAACCCATTTAAAAAAAAAAAAACTAAAAACATGGATTAAAAAACTGAATTTTCTTTTAAAAAAAGGATTTTTAAAACCCTTTTTAAAAAAAAAAAAAAATTGAAAATTTGTTTTTTTTTTTTAAAACCCGTTTTTTAAAAAGAAAAAAACGAAAAATGATTTTTTTTTTAAATATGGAAAAATGGATTTGTTAAAAATATGGAAAACTTGATTATTTTTTTAAAATGTCTTAAAAATCTTGATTTTCATGATTTCATTTTCTTAGGACACTTTTATTTTTCAAATAAAATCCGAAAAAGTTTTTTTCTTGCCAAAATGTGAAAAACTGAATTTTTATTTTTTGAAAAAATTAATTATTTTCTTAACATGTGGAAAACCCGTTTTTTAAAACTAAATGTGGAAGACAGATTTATTTTCAAATTTTTAAGAAAATTTCATTTTTAAGGAAAAAAATTAAGTTTTCCTTTTTTATGTTTTACTTCTCCAAAGAGATAAACACACTCTCTTTGCCACATCAAACATTTAGGGGTAATTATTCCGTTTTAAATAAGTTTAGGGGGGGTAATAGAGAAAGGTAAGGTGTGTGCCTAAAGGGGTAATGGTGCCTTTTGTAAATTATAGTCCTTTCGTCCCAATAGAAAAATGAATTTCAAAGTAGGGTAGTTAATTAATCAAATTGTACGTGCACACACTTTCAACGTAAAATGTATCTAATAAATTACTACATATTAAAAGAGGAACTATAAAATATAATTTTGTATAGATTCTGAATTTTTTTGAGAAGAAACTGTAGTCAATTGTACGTGCACACACTTTCAACGTAAAATGTTCTAATAAATTACTACATATTAAAAGAGGAACTATAAAATATAATTTTGTATATGTTCTAAAAAAAATTGAGAAGAAACTGTAGTAAATTGTAAGAGTATATCTTTTACTTTTTTTTTTTTAAATTAAAATATTTTGCAAAATATGGGATATTAAGATCTTATACAATTTAGAACAAAATAGTTAAATTTAACATGAAAAAGTTATTTCAATGTAGATTTCATAAAATAGTTTATTCAATTAAGAAAATAAATTATTTTAACATGCATCTTTTGGAAGGAAAAGGAAAGTTTAAAGTAACAACAATTTAATTTCATTGACTTTTCGGTATTTTTTTTTGTGTAGTTTAATTTGAAAGGAAATCTACAAAAATATCTGTCAATACCAACGCTTTTAATAATTTATATTTATTTATAAGTTAATTTTATTAATTTCATCGTTTAACAGTATTTTTAAAAGTGTCAAACTGATATTATAACAACAAAAAAGTAAGAAAAAATACATATTTAAAAATTTAATCATTAACGTCAA